>NC_057810.1:593509720-593511048 GCF_018294505.1 Triticum aestivum
CAGGTGGCAACGCAGAGGAGGGTAAAAACGTAAAAAGTGAGGTAGTTGATACAGTTGCTTGTACAGTACACCCTACCTAACCCTGGCGGCAGGGGACAAGGGCATTAAATGCCCGTCCGAGTCGCCCGAACAGTGCAGAAAAGGACCGTTAGGGGCGCCACCGTTCGCCACGATGGCGATCTTGTCTGCTTCGCATGCCACTGTGCACCGCTGGCTGCATAGCCTCCCGCCACGCGCGCCCGGAGAGGCCCCCAGAGCGACACGTTGGTGGATGTGCTGGAGCGTGGGCGCACAGTGGCCGCCTGCCGCGGCAAGCGCCTTGCCGTTGTTGTTATCTCGCCGGGTCTAGAAGCTCGTCGCTCACCGGGCCTCGGGGTACCTTATTTAGTCTTCCCGGCAAGCTCCTCTCGCCGGGGCCTTGTTGCCTTGCCAGAGCGCGTGGCGCGTCGCGGCAAGTTCCTTGGAGCGCCTTGGTTGGCCTTCCAGGCAAGCTCCTCTTGCCGGGGTCTTGTCTCCTTAGCTTAAATACTTTGTTCTTGGATGGCTCCAAGGGAACCTTGGGGGATCTTGGCGATCGCCTGGCAAGCCTTTGCCGCGGGGTGCTGCAACTGCCCGTGCACAAGTTCGGGGTACTAGGGTACCCCTATTCTAGTACACCGACAGGAGCCCCCGGGCCTGGGCCAGACACGGTGCCGAGCACTATTGGACCAGGCCCAAGACAGGGCATGGGCACACGCGGGCTGGGCCACGCCAAATCTTGTTCCGTATCCACCGCGCTCTCCCATAACGGCACGCGTTGAATGCGGCATCGTGGGAGAGATCGTGGGTGGTTGTTTAATTGGAGGGTCGAAACGTCCTCCCCGTCCCTCTTTATAAGCAGAGGAAACAGAGGCAGTTCGTTCCCCCTCGCTGGTTGCTGCTACTCCTTCACAAACTCCGCCGCTCCCCCTTTCTTCTTGAAGCCGAGAGAGTAGCGCTCCGCCCCCCCCCCATTGCCACCAGCATCACCACGCCGTCGACCTTCCCCACCACCTCCGCCATGGCCCCGAAAGCCGACAAGGGAAAGGGTGTGAAGTCGGCCGAGGCGCAGCGGCTTGTGGCGCTGCGGAAGGAGCGGGCGATCTTCACCCCCCAGCTCGGCGTGCACGAGTGGGAGGGTGAGCTCCGCAGCAAGTGGGAGGAGTGGAGAGCGGAGTGGTGCTGGATCGTTGATGAGAATTTGCAGCCCTTCACCGCCGTGCGCCAAACTCCAATAGTGCGCGGCAATGACTGGAGCAACGTGGCCCCGGAAGACGAGAGGCTGAAGATCGCCATCACTAGGATTCTTC
>NC_057810.1:593511058-593542269 GCF_018294505.1 Triticum aestivum
CACCACGCCGTCGACCTTCCCCACCACCTCCGCCATGGCCCCGAAAGCCGACAAGGGAAAGGGTGTGAAGTCGGCCGAGGCGCAGCGGCTTGCGGCGCTGCGGAAGGAGAGGGCGATCTTCACCCCCCAGCTCGGCGTGCAGGAGCTGAGGGAGTACTTCTACCTCTTTTGGGTGACGGAGACGCGTGCGCATCCGCGCACGAGGGTACTCCCGGCCGCTGCCTCGGAGTTGGCTCCAAATGGGTACCCGTTCTTCCCGCTATTCTTCTATTGCAGGCTCTGCCCGCCCTTCTCGAAGTTCTTTTGTGACATTATGAACACATATGGCTTCCGCCTCCTTGACTTCACCCCTAATGTTGTCCTGACCATGGCAGTTTTCGCACACTTGTGCGAAAACTTTGTCGGAGTCCACCCTAGTGTTGCCCTTTTTCGCCACTTCTTCATACCTCGGGTAGAGAGAGGAGAGCCGCTTGCCGGAGGGATTGCCTGGGTCTCGAGAGTCGGCAAGAAAGAGGCGTACTTGGAGGGTGAGCTCCACAGCAAGTGGGAGGAGTGGAGAGCGGAGTGGTGCTGGATCGTTGAGGAGATTCCGCGGCCCTTCACCGCCGTGCGCCAAACTCCAATAGTGCGCGGCAATGACTGGAGCAACATGGCCCCAGAAGACGAGAGGCTGAAGATCGCCATCACTAGGATTCTTCGCCTCAGGCTTGCCGGGCTCACCGTAGGTGCTGTCGGGGCAGATTTCCTCCGCCGCCGCATTGCCCCCCTGCAGGAGAGGGGGAGGCCCGCTTGGGAATTCAAGAATTTGGCGGACATCATGAGGCTGCGGCCGGGCCTCAACTACAACTTCACCGTCCTGGAGCTGGACGCAATGCTCTTGGAGTTATTCAAACGCGACCCCCAGCACCCATTCACACTGCCGAGGGGCGTAGTTCCTTTGTGCAATAACTCTTCGCTTGACCGGATCCGCGCCATGATGCCATTGTGCGATTCACACGGCATCGTTCCAACTTGGCAAGAGCCTGCGGATGACGTTGTGTGAGCGTTCTTCGACACCTTGGAGGAAGTGCCGGTCCGCGCTGACGAGCAGAAGAGCCTCACCCGTGACACCACCGACGAGGAGCTGCAGCTCATCGCTACTAGGGCGGAAGAGGCTGCGGCCGCAGCTGCTGCGGGTGTGTTTGGGTTTACTGTGGAGGAGGCGGGGGCTGCAGAGGCGGCAAACCTTGCCGAACGCGCTTAGTTCATGGGCAAAGAGGAGCCTGCCGGTTCCGAAGCCGAGCCAAGCGAGGCCGGCGAGGAGGAGGCTGAGCCTTCAGAGAACTTGCCGCAGGCGGAGCCCCCGGCCCCGCCAAGGAGGCGCCTTCGCAGGGCCGGGGAAGCAGCGGGGCGGCAGCCGGCTCCACAGCCACCGAGCCGCGCGACGCGCTCTACCGTGGCAAGCAATGTTGCCACGGGAGCGCCTCACGCAACAGCGGCAACTGGAGCGGGATCTTCCCGGGCCACTGCCACTGCCCCCGCCAAGCGGGCAAGGGATCCTACTCCTCCACCTCGCCGCACCGGAGGAGGGCCGGACTTCGATCTTTCCGCGCTCAGCTCCGACGAGGAGGAAGAAGAGTGAGTTTCTTTGGCGCTCTTATAATCCTTCAATCTTGCTGTTTATATCTTGTATCTGACTTGCTCCAATCTGGACTCCTTTCTTTTCAGAACACTGGCCCAGAGAGCGGCGAAGAGGGCCAAGGCCGCGGTGATCGTCATCGAGGATGACCCCATCGTGTCAGCAGGAGGTGGGCCCGAGACCACCTTGACGGACCCGGCAATCACCCCTCAGAGCAGCCCCCAGCGCAGCCCCCAGCGTAAGTTCATAGTTTAGCCTTCTGCTGCCGGGCGCGCTTGAGTGCTTTTTCCTTTGTTGATATCTTGCTTGTTGACTTGTGCAGGAGCAGAGCAGCCTCATTAGGAGCGCCCGGAGGCCGGTCCCGAAGTGCCACCTGCTTCGACTGCGCCGCCAAGGGAGGAGTCCCCGGCAAGGGAGCGCTCTCCGGCAAGGGGGGACTCTCCGGCAAGGGACGACACTGCTGATCCTGCGGCGACCGAGGCCGCAACTGAAGATCTTGGCGCAGGTAATCCACTTGCCCAGAAACTTTCCCTTGGGTTCTGCTTCTTCTGTTTTTCCTTTCTTAGATTTTTGATTGATTTTCCTCCCTTCTTCGTTCTTCAGACCCATCTACGGCTAAGCCAATGGAGACAGAGGGCGCCGCGCGAGGAAGGTGCCGGTGCTGATGAGACCGCCGGCGAGGAGGCCGCCGGGGCTACTGCTGCGGAAGCCGGCGAGGGGTCGGGCGATCGCACTGATGACCCTGAGGCCGCAGGAGCGCCGGGCGCTGTGCCGACCGCCGAACCCTCTGCCGCTTCTGCGGAG
The DNA here is from genome assembly GCF_018294505.1 of Triticum aestivum. Taxonomy (NCBI): domain Eukaryota; kingdom Viridiplantae; phylum Streptophyta; class Magnoliopsida; order Poales; family Poaceae; genus Triticum; species Triticum aestivum. The sequence goes on from NC_057810.1 coordinate 593,513,481, forward strand.
CCGGGCTCCGAGGAGCCCCAGCCCGGCGCCTACTTGAAGGCCGGTGACAATATCTTCATCAAGCTACCCTGGGCGTCGAGCTCCAGGGCGTCGGTCGAGGGGGAGACTTTTGACGGGGAGGTGCTTGCCTCTGCTGGACTGTCATTGGTTGACGCGCCCGGCAGCAGCAGCGGCGAGCCTGAGGAGGAGCAGCTGCTGCGGAAGCTGCTGTCACTCTACCGCACCCGGCAAGCCAAGCTGGCTTCCTGGGAAGCGCTTGTCGCGAAGGCGGGAGTTGACATGGAAAAGCGCGTGGAGGAGCTCCGGGGCCAAAATCAAGAAGCTCTCCGGTCCCTGGCGCAGGAGCGGGAGCGAGTCGACGAGGAGCGCACGGCCTTTCTTCTCGAGAAGGCCGAGGCTGAGGAGGAACAAAGGCTGGCTGCCGAGAAGCAGTCTGCGCGGGAAGGTGAACTAGTGCAGCGGAAGGCCAACCTCGATAGCTATGAGGAAGAGCTCGCCGAGCGTGAGCGAGCACTTCGCGGGGCGCTCAAGGAGGCAAAGGACGCCGCGGCAACTACAGAGGCCGCCAAGAAAGAGCTAGAGGAGAAGGTGGCGCAGCTGGAGGCCGATATTGGGAAGAGCGGCGAGGAACTTGCCGCGCTCAAGCGTGAGCGCGAGAAGGACGCTGCCGCCCACGGTGAGCTGCAAGGCCTTCTCACTGAGAGGGGCAAGGAGCTCAGCGCCGTCAAGGATTCCAAAGCAGACCTGGAGCTGAAACTGGCCACGCTGACGCAGACGCTGGAGGCCGCCAAGGAGCAGGAGAAGACCTTGTCGGAGAAGGTCAAGGCTGACGCGGCACTGCTGGAGAGCATTGCAGTTACCCAGAACTCGTTCAGAGACACAGTGGAGCACTGGACCGAGGGTCTGGTGAACATTGCCGCAGTCATCAACGAGGAGCTGGCGCAGCTGGGGATGGAGGACTTTGGGTATCCTTCCGACGAGAGTCTTCAACCCAGCGCCAAGCTCAGCCTATTCTTCAAGGGCATGGCGACGGCACTCCAGCGGCTCCGGGAGAGGATCCCGAAGCAGCTGGCCGACGAGTCACGCAAAATCTGCGCCGGGGTTCTCCAGAAGGTGCTGATGAAGGTAGCCTTCCGCAATCCAGGCCTCAGCTTCACCAACGTCCTCAGGTCCTTGCCGCCTGACGCCGATCTGGATGCACTCAAGGCCCTTATCGCACCCATTGTGGACAAGGTGAGCGAGATCAAGAGAGTCGAGGGCGGACGCGTAGATTAGGCCGCCCATTTCTTCTTTTCCCTTGTCGCTGCTAATTATGTTATGAAAACAGTCTGTTAGAGCAGCGACAAGTTATTTTGTAATATAACTTTATTTCTGTCTATCAATTGCTATGTTATTTCCTTTACTAGATTCCTTCCTTTGTATGTTATTACCCTACGCTTCTAGGGAACTTGTCGGCGCAGGCGCCCGTGCCGCGAGCGCTGAGTGCGGAACTTCAGCAGCCTGCTGGCGGCGCTGCTTCTGACAAGAAACCTTGTCGCGACTAGATGCAGCACGCTAAGCTGTTCAGCGGACTCGAAACAAAGTAAGGGCGCAACTAGCAACGAGTTGGTTCCTCTGCGCACAGGTTTTCCATACAAAGCAGGGTCGTTCGAGGAAGATAACTCAAAAATTTAAAAAGTGATTGCTCAAACTTTGGCGACTTAGCTTTTCTGTCATTTGCTTCCGGGTAAGGCAAGTCTTTGCTTGAATGACGCCTGGCCCATACCACAATCTTCTCCTTCCCTCCCCGGCAAACTTGTGTGCAAGAGAACCTTCTTTTCCTTTAAAAGAAAAAGAAAGAAGAGAAAATAATAATATGGAGCTCTTCGGCTCGTTACTGCTTACCGGATGTAGGTGCTGCACAAAGTGTCAGATAATCGCATGCAAGAAAGGAACTAACGCATGAAATAGACAAGCTGTGCGGAGCACATGGGGTTTTACTTATGCACGGGATCTGCGTGCGGCTTTGTACAAAGGATTACATGCAACAGCGGCAAGACTTGTACAAAAGGTGGTTGCCGGAACGGGTTCCGGCAACCGCGCTTTATGGGAAAAACTTACGAAGATGTTCTATGTTCCAGGAGTTGCTCACCGGAATGCCATCTTCGGTCTCAAGGCGGACAGCGCCAGGCCTTGTGACTCGTCTCACCCGATAAGGGCCTTCCCACTTCGGCGTCAACTTGTTGGAATTCTTGGCGGACTGAACGCGCCGAAGAACAAGGTCGCCCTCCTCGAAGCTTCTGGCTTTAACTTTGCGGCTATGATAGCGGCGCAAAGCTTGCTGGTATCGAGCAGCTCGTACAACAGCCTGAAGACGATCTTCCTCAAGGAGCAGCGCGTCGTCTTGCCGCAGCTGTTCTTGCTCAAGCTCATCATAAGCGAGCACTCGAGGTGATCCATATACGAGTTCCGTGGGGAGAACTGCCTCTGCTCCATAGACTAGAGCGAAAGATGTCTGGCCAGTGGCTCGATTTGGCGTCGTTCTGATCGACCAAAGAACCACCGGCAGCTCCTCGATCCAGTTTCTTCCGCACCTGTGCAACCTGTCGAAAGTTCTGGTCTTGAGCCCGCGCAGCACTTCAGCATTTGCCCTCTCTGCTTGACCGTTGCTTCTTGGATGAGCAACAGAAGCGAAGCAGACCTTGGCGCCAAGGTCTTGGACGTACTGCATGAAGGTGCGGCTCGTGAATTGCGTGCCATTGTCGGTGATGATCCTGTTAGGGATCCCGAAATGGCAAACAATCGACCTGAAGAACTTGACTGCTGACTGTGCTGTCACCTTCCTCACTGGCTGCACTTCCGGCCACTTTGTGAACTTGTCGATTGCGACGTACAAGTACTCAAAGCCCCCGATAGCTCGGGGGAAAGGGCCAAGGATATCGAGCCCCCAGATCGAAAATGGCCAGGATAAAGGGATTGTCTGGAGAGCTTGAGCTGGCTGGTGTATCTGTTTGGAGTGGAACTGGCACGCTTCACACTCGGTTACTTGTGCAGTTGCATCCTAGAGGGCTGTCGGCCAAAAGAAACCTTGCCGGAAAGCTTTGCCGGCAAGTGCTCTTGCGCCAATGTGGTGGCCACATATGCCTCCATGTATCTCCGCCAACAGCTTTTGTCCATCTTCCCGGCGAATACACTTCAATTTCACACCATTGAGTCTTCTTCTATACAGTATGCTATCGACAAACTGGTACATACTTGACTGCCGGGCTACTCTTTCCGCTTCTTCTTGTTCTTCGGGAAGTTCTCCTGTCTGAAGGAAGTGGACAATCTGCTGTGCCCATGCTAGAGCTTGTGGCTCGACAACAAGGACTAAAGGCGCATCTGCTGCTGCGGGAACATCCGCTTCTACGGCAAGGACTTGCGGCCCTGCCGGAGCATGATGTTCCCCGGAAAGCTTGCCGGAGCAAAACTTGTCGGGAGCGTCTGCTTCAACGGAACAAACCATAAGGCTTGCCGGAGCAGACTGCCCCTCAGCCTTCTTGGTGTTGATCTTGGGGACTTTCTTGGCGGCGGCTTCGGGGAGCTCTGCCGGGAAGTAGTCACCAGAAACCAACTTCCTCTTCTTGCTTTGTCCAGTTGATGGTGTTATGGATGGTTGAGTCAACTTAAGCACAAAGATCCCTGGTTCCATAGGTAACTTTAGTGCGGCGCACTTTGACAGGCCATCAGCAATATCATTCTGAGCTCTTGGGATATGCTCCATTTGTAGGCCGTCAAAGTGCTCTTCTAGCTTCCTCACTTCATCAACATACGCTTCCATCAACGGACTCTGGTAACTCTTGTTCACTTATCGAACGACAAGTTGTGAGTCACCCCTGACAATGAGCTTCTTGATCCCAAGGTCTGCTGCGATTCTGAGACCGGCAAGCAATCCTTCATACTCTGCAGTATTGTTGGTTGCTTGCTCTTTGGGAAAGTGCATCTGGACTACGTACTTGAGGTGCTCTCCGGTGGGTGCGACAAGCAGCACGCCTGCACCGGCGCCTTGCAGCGAGAAGGCACCATCAAAGTACATCAGCCACTCTTTGCTTGCCTCTTTGACGGGGATGCTCGTTTCTGGAATTTCTACATCTGGGGTTGGCGTCCACTCTGCTATGAACTCTGCCAATGCTCTGCTTTGGATAGTTGAAGTGCTCTCAAACTTGAGGCCAAAGCTTGACAGTTCCAGCGCCCACTCGACAATCCTGCCCGTTGCTTCTGGATTTTGCAGTATCCTCTTCAGCGGAAAGCGAGTGACGACTGTGATCTCATGTGCTTGGAAGTAATGGCGCAGCTTTCTCGAGGCCATGAGGAGGCCGAAAAGCAACTTCTGCACACCAGAGTACCTTGATCTAGCCCCCTGCAGAAGAGAACTGACAAAGTAAACTGGGCGCTGCACCATTCTCCTTGGCATCTTATCATGTTCCTGCGCAAACCCATGTTTGTCGGGACCATAGCTTGTCGGTGAAGCCCCCTGCTTGTCGCTGGATGGATCTGCCATGGTTGCTGGCTCATCATCCGCCTCCCTCTCCGCCACTAACGCAGCACTAACCACTTGATTGGTTGCTGCTATATATAGCAGCAACTTCTCTTGCGGCTTAGGTGCGACAAGTGTTGGAGTGGAGGACAGGTATCTCTTCAAGTCCTGCAACGCAGCCTCCGCTTCCGGAGTCCATTTTATCGGACCTGCCTTTTTCAAAATTTTGAAGAATGGCAGGGCGCGCTCAGCAGATCTGGAGATAAACCTGCTGAGAGCAACTACGCAACCGGCAAGCCTTCGTACATCCTTGACGCGCTTTGGTGCTTCGATCTGCTCGATGGCTTTGATCTTGTCGGGATTGGCTTCAATTCCCCGCTGAGACACGAAGAACCCGAGAAGCTTGCCGGAAGGGACTCCAAACACGCACTTCTCGGGATTAAGCTTGAGGTTGATCTTGCGCAGATTTGCAAATGTCTCGTCTAAATCTTGAATCAAGGTCGCTTTGTTCTCGCTCTTGACCACTATGTCATCCATGTAAGCTTCCACATTTCTGTGCATTTGCGGCTCAAAAGCATGGTGGACTACCCTTGCGAATGTTGAACCAGCATTCTTCAAACCGAAAGGCATCCGTACGAAGCAGTACGTGCCACACGGGGTGATAAATGCGGTTTTCTCTTCATCTTCTTCTGCCATGAAGATCTGATGGTATCCTGAGTATGCATCAAGAAATGAAAGCAAATCACATCCGGCTGTGGAGTCAACAATCTGGTCAATACGCGGCAAGGGAAATGGGTCTTTGGGACAAGCTTTATTAACATCAGTGAAGTCAATACAAAGTCTCCATTTCCCGTTAGCCTTGCGCACAACAACAGGATTGGCCAACCACGTGGGATGGAGTACTCCTCTGACAAGGCCTGCTGCTTCCAGCTTCTTAATTTCTTCTGTGATGAATTCTTGGCACTCTACTGCCTGCTTCCCGACTCTCTGTTTGACGGGCCGCGCATGAGGACAGACGGCAAGGTGGTGCTCAATTACTTTCCTGGGAACACAGGGGATATCAGATGGTTGCCACGCAAACACGTCGACATTCGCCCGTAGGAAAGCAACGAGTGCGCTTTCCTATTTGGGGTCAAGAGTGGCGCTGATGGTGAAGGTACCACCAGTGCCATCCTCCTTGGCGGACACCTTCTTAGTCTTAGGTGGAGCTGCCATTGCCTTCTTACACTTGCCGGTGGAGCTTGATGGTGCGTCCTCGACGGTAGCGCAGCACTCGGAAGAGGTGCGCTTGCCGGAGTAGGCATCAGAGCTCTTGCCGAACTTGGTCTTCTTCTTCCCCCGGGAGCTTCAGCGGCAAGTGTCGTGTGTTCTGCTACAGCTGCTGCTTCCCGGTAGATCTTGTCGGCACAGATAAGAGCATCCTTCTTGTCGCCAGGGACAGAGATGACACTTATTGGGCCTGGCATTTTCAGTACGTTGTACGCATAGTGAGAGGCTTCCATGAACTTGGCGAGTGCCGGACGGCCAAGGATTCCATTGTAAGGTAATGGAAAGTCGGCAACGTCAAACGTGACCCTCTCAGTCCTGAAGTTCAGCTCACTGCCAAATGTTACCGGCAACGTGATCTTTCCCTTTGGCTTGCTCCTTCCCGGATTGATTCCTTGAAATGTGCTGGTCTCTTCGAGCTCGCTGTCAGGGATCTGGAGCTTCTGGAGCACCGCGGAGGAGATCAGGTTTAGGCCGGCCCCGCCGTCAACTAGCATCTTAGCGACCTTGAGGTTGCGGATTGTTGGTGAAACCAACATCGGCAAGCACCCGACCGCAGTTATGCGATCCAGGTGGTCCTCAATATCAAAGATGATAGGCGTGCCGGACCATTTCAGAGGCTTGCGTGACTCGACGAGTGGTTCTGCTGCATTAACTTCCCGCACCCACTGCTTGAGCTGGCGGTGCGAGGCATGCAGAGAAGCACCACCGTCAATGCACAGGACCTCTGTGGCTTTCTGGAACTCCTGCTCATCAGTCTCCTCATCATCCTTATCTTCATCGTCGCCATCATCTTCATCCTTGTCGCGGCCGCGAGGAGGTCTGTCTCCTTGCCGCTGCTTGGCCTTGCCGCGGCGTCCTCCTCGGCCGGGACGTTTCTTGCCGGATCCACCAGCTCCTTCCTGGGCCTTCTCCTTGTCGCGCCGCTCGTATTCAGCTTTCTATTGCTCAACAAGCTGCTCGACTCTCTTATAGTTCTGAAGATCATGGCCCTTGGTGCGGTGAATCTTGCAATACTGCTTGTTGGTGCCGTCCTGCTTGTCGGCGACCGCCACCTCCGCGGAAACTTCCTTCCCGGAGTCACCAGCTTTGGCTTCCTTGGCGCCGCCACCATTGCCGGACTGCTCAACAACTAGCACTTCTTTGCCTTTCCTCCTTCTGTTGCTCCACCGCCGGTTTTTCCTTGTCGGGGCAGCATCTTCACTGTCAGATCCCCCCGCTCCTATATTTTCTCCGGGGAGTCTCCTCCCTTCCTCAGCACGCGCACACTTGTCGGCCAGTGCATATAACTCACTGACGTCCCTGATCTTTCACATCGCCATTTCCTCCCGCATCCTGCGGTTCCGCACGTTCTGATGGAACGCGCTGATCACCGCGGCAGGGTGGACGTCTGGGATGTTGTGCTGCACATTACTGAATCTCTAAATGTACTTGCGCAGGGGCTCTCCTTCCTTCTGAGCGAGCAGATGAAGATCACTCTCCTGGCCATGAGGCTTGTGTCCGCCTGTAAAGGCGCCGACAAACTGATGGCACAGATCAGCCCAAGAGGATATGGAGTTGTCCGGCAAGTGCATGAGCCAGGATCTGACATTGGGCTTGAGCACCAGTGGGAAGTAGTTGGCAAGGATCTTGTCATCTCGTCCCCCGGCAGCTTGCACCGCAATGGTGTAGATGCTGAGGAACTCTGACGGATGCGTCTTGCCGTCGTACTTCTCTGGTACGTCTGGCTTGAAGTTCTTTGTACTGGGCCACTGGACTTGCTGCAGCTCACGAGTGAACACAGGACAACCTACCGCGTACGGCAGATCGCCTGGTTCCCCTGGCGCATGCATGTCAACAGAGGGCCCAGCGCGCTTGTCGGATTGACGTCGCGCTTCTCTTTGGCGCTCGATGCGGGTTCGAGCGTCTTCTTGTTGTCGATGATGAAGAACTTGGCGCTGATCGCGACGAGCTCGTGGATCCGACGATGCAGTGGAGTCACTGTCGAGGTGGATCCGGCGAGTCGGCGATCTTGGCCTTCGGGGCAGTGATTGCATGGTAGTTGCACCTCCGCCCATTTCGTCGCCACCGGCTCGCGTCCGGCGGCCCTGCCGCGGTGGAGACGCGCTCGGCCGCCGTGGAGTGTCGCCATTGGCGTAGCCGATGAGACTCTGAATGGTGGCTCTCCATTCATCGATCTTGTCCGACGTCGGAGGGTAATCTAGGAGAAGTTGAGCTCGTGCCAAAGCTTCTGCTGGAGTGGTAGGTAGCAGCGGCGGACGGCGCGAGGAGCGGGACATGCTCGAACTTCTAACTATGTTAGAAGGAGTAGTATCCCGTCCAGGCGACCGTGCCCCGCTCGTGCCAGCACGCTGGCGTGCATGCTGGTCTTGAGCGCCCCGAGATCCACCAGCTTGGTCTTGGGCTATCATGCGTATGGCACTGCTAGTGCCATGATGCTGTTGATCTTGCGCCTCCTGAGAGTGGCGTGGAACATGTACAGTCGCCGAGGTTTGTGCAGCCTTGTTCTTGGACCTGGCGGCATCATGAGCTTCCTCGTCGACGTCCTTTCTTCCGCCGGCGTCCATCCCACCACTCGTTTGCTCCAACGGTGGCGGAAGTGACGTGGATGGAGCGGCCGCCGCCGAAGTCTTCTTCTTCGGTGGCATGTTGATGAAGGGAATAAAGATCTAGCTCGTGTGAACGCCGAATCTGGTTCACACAATCTCGACACCCCCTACCTGGCGCGCCATAGATGTCGGGGAAACTGATCCACGAACACCTATGGGGCCGGTGGACCGGGCCCCTTTCGGTTTGGCGGGGGGCGGAGGTCGCACGAAGAGCAGATCGAGGCGAGGCACACGAGCAGTTTACCCAGCTTCGGAGCTCTCCGGAGAGATAACACTCCTACTGCTGCTTGTCTGGTTGTATTATCTGGTGTTCTTGCTCTCGAGCGAGAGAGTGTGATGTTTTCTGGGCTACGAATGAATCGAAGCAAACTGTCCGAACCTCCTCTACGTTGCGCATGGGCCTCCTTTTATACGCTAAAGGGGTCACCGACAGGTGGCAATGCAGAGGAGGGTAAAAACGTAAAAAGCGAGGTAGTTGATACAGTTGCTTGTACAGTGCACCCTACCTAACCGTGACGGCAGGGGACAAGGGCATTAAATGCCCGTCTGAGTCGCCCGAATCAGTGCAGAAAAGGACCGTTAGGGGTGCCACCGTTCGCCATGATGGCGATATTGTCAGCTTCGCATGCCACTGCGCACCGCTGGCTGCATAGCCTCCCACCACGCGCGCCCGGAGAGGCCCCCAGAGTGACACGTTGGTGGATGCGCTGGAGCATGGGCGCAGAGTGGCCGCCTGCCGCGGCAAGCACCTTGCCGCTGTTGTTATCTCGCCGGGTCCAGAAGCTCGTCGCTCACCGGGCCTCGGGGTACCTTTTTTAGTCTTCCCGGCAAGCTCCTCTTGCCGGGGCCTTGTTGCCTTGCCGGAGCGTGTGGCGCGTCGCGGCAAGTTCCTTGGAGCGCCTTGGTTGGCCTTCCCGGCAAGCTCCTCTTGCCGGGGTCTTGTCACCTTAGCTTAAATACTTTATTCTTGGATGGCTCCAAGGGAACCTTGGGGGATCTTGGCGTTCGCCCGGCAAGCCTTTGCCGCGGGGTGCCGCAACTGCCCGTGCACAAGTTCGGGGTACTAGGGTACCCCTATTCTAGTACACCGACACATGATTCTTTATCCTAACAGGAAAAGGAGGTTTCTCAACATAAGTAGTAGGAACAATAGGATCACTATAGGTGATAGTCTTTTCTTCAACTGTAATAGGTGCAACTACTTTTACTTCAACGGGAGGATAATATTTAAACCACTTCTCTTTAGGGAGATCAAGCTGAGTAGCAAAATATTCACAGAAAGAAGCTAATATCTCAGAGTCAAGTCCATACTTAGCGCTAAATCCACGAAAAGCATCGGTATCCATAAAAGATTTAAAACAATCGAACTTAGGTGTCATACCTGACTCCTTACCATCGTCGGAACCCCAATCTTCAGAGTTGCATTTAATTCAATAAGTCCCATTTGAAATCAATAGTTTTCAGCATATAACCAGCACAGGAAGTATCGAGCAGGTTGCGATCATTGAGAGAAAGCCGAGCATAAAAATTTTGAATAATCATTTCCCGGAGAGCTCATGATTGGGGAATGAATACAACATTGACTTAAGCCTACCCCAAGCTTGAGCGATGCTTTCTCCCTCGCGAGGCCAGAAATTATATATGTAATTAAGATCATGATGAACAAGATGCATAGGATAGAACTTCTGGTGAAATTCCAACTTCAATCATTTATAATTCCAAGATCTTGTATCATCACATAGCCTATACCATGTCAATGCATCTCCCTTCAAAGATAAAGGGAAGACCTTCCTTTTGACAACATCATCGAGAATACCTGCAAGCTTAAATATTCCACAAACTTCATCCACAAAGATAAGGTGTAAATCGGGATGCAATGTTCCATCTCCTGCAAATGGATTAGCTAGCAGTTTCTCTAACATACCCGAAGGAATCTCAAAGTAAATATTTCCAAAAAGTTTAGTGGGTTGAGGAGCAACTCTTTGCTCTTCTGGTCGGGGTGAAGATACCCCGAACAAGCCCCTCAAAGGATTAGTTTCCATAGTGACAAGTAACAGAAAATTTCAGCACACTATATAAATGTTTCCTTACCAAGTTCCACTCACCAAAAGCGCTTCACTCCCTGTCAACGGCGCCAGAAAATAGTCTTGATGACCCAAAAGTGTAGGGTATCTATCGTAGTCCTTTCGATAAGTAAGAGTGTAGAACCCAACGAGGAGCAGAAGGAAATGATAAGCGGTTTTCGGTAAGATTTTCTCTGCAAGCATTGAAATTGTAGGTGATAGATAGTTTTGTGACAAGATAAATTGTAACGAGTAACAAGCAATGAAATTAAATAAAGTGCAGCAAGGTGGCTCAATCCTTTATGTAGCAAAGGATAAGCCTGGACCATTTCTTATACTGAGAAAGGAGCTCCCGAGGACACATGGGAATTGTCGTTAAGCTAGTTTTCATCACGCTCATATGATTCGCGTTTGGTACTTTGATAATTTGATATGTGGGTGGACCGGTGCTTGGGTACTGCCCTTACTTGGACAAGCATCCCACTTATGATTAACCCCTATTGCAAGCATCCGCAACTACAAAATAAGTATTAAGGTAAACCTAACCACATCATTAAACATATGGATCCAAATCAGCCCCTAACGAAGCAACGCATAAACTAGGGTTTAAGCTTCTGTTACTCTAGCAACCCATCATCTACTTATTACTTCCCAATGCCTTCCTCTAGGCCCAAATAATGGTGAAGTGTCATCTAATCGATGTTCACATAACACCACTAGAGGAAAAGACAACATACATCTCATCAAAATATCGAACAAATACCAAATTCACATGACTACTAATAGCAAGACTTCACCCATGTCCTCAGGAACAAACGTAACTACTCACAAAGCATATTCATGTTCAGAATCAAAGGAGTAACAATATGCATTAAGGATCTGAACATATGATCTTCCACCAAGTAAACCAATTAGCATCAACTACAAGGAGTAATCAACACTACTAGCAACCCACACGTACCAATTTGTGGTTTTGATACAAGATTGGATACAAGAGATGAACTAGCGTTTTGAGAGGAGATGGTGCTGGTGAAGATGTTGATGGAGATTGACCCCGTCCTGATGAGAGGATCGTTGGTGATGACGATGGTGATGATTTCCCCCTCCCGGAGGGAAGTATCCCCGGCAGAACAGCTCTGCAGGAGCTCTAGATTGGTTCCGCCAAGGTTCCGCCTCGTGGCGGCGGAGTTTCATCCGTAAGCTTGCCCATGATTTTTTCTAGGGTAAAAGCCCTCATATAGCAGAAGATGGACACCGGGGGGCCACCAGGGGCCCAGGAGATAGGGGGGCGCGCCCAGTCGGGGTGGGGGCGGACCCCACCCTCCTGGCCAGGGTGTGGGCCCCCTGATGTATTTCTTCCGCTCAATAATTCTTATTAATTCCAAAAACATGTTTCGTGGAGTTTCAGGATTTTTGGAGCAGCGCAGAATAGGTTTCCAATGTTTGCTCCTTTTCTAGCCAGAATTCCAGATGCCGGCAGTCCCCCTCTTCATGGTAAACCTTGTAAAATAAGAGAGAATAGCCATAAGTATTAAGATATAATGTGTAATAACAGCCCATAATGCAATAAATATTGATATAAAAGCATGATGCAAAATGGACGTATCAGCGGGCACCGTTTGTTTTATAGACGGATATCCAAACTCCAACCGATTTGAAAATTTATGGGATTTTTATTATTTTAATAGATTTCCTATGGTAGAGTTCTAACCAACTTAAGGAGAGGCCACAAGGGCACCCCACGTGGCCAGGGGTGGGCCCACCCGACTCCCTCAGCTTCCATCGTCTGGCTATGGGAGTCTTTTATTTCATAAAAAGTTTCAACTCATTCTAGCTCCATGAATTTTTCACCTACCCCCCCCCCCTCCAAACAATAGCAAACAAGCACTACCCTTTGGCACTGGACTAACATGTAGTATAAATAAAAATCATATATAATTTTTGCAAAAAATATGTAAAAATGGTATGATAATACCATGAAACAATCAAACAATATAGATACATTTCAAATGTATCAGCGTCCCCAATCTTAATCCCTCCTCTCACTCAAGTAGGATTATGCTTTCACTATGTAGAGAAGGCATAAACGGATGCCTTCACTGATGGACCAGTAGGGTGTCGCGACGGTTTTCCGGGTATTAATTTCCAGAAAATGGCCGTTGTGCTCACTAGCCCCAGGATAACTGTTAGCTGATGAGGCACCAAATTGATACAGAGATTCCAAGCAAAATACAACATATGTAGTACAAGACCATTCTGGCCTGTGAGTACAACAAATGATTTCTAGTGGTTGAGGGCGGAAGCGGTTTGCGGACCATCAGTGTGTATGGGACTCCATTTCCCAACAGGAACAGCTGACCAGGTTAACTCCTATCTTCACGATGCTGCTATCACCGTTGCTTAGGTTCCGGGGCTGTCATCGCGTCGCTCCTCTCCGTGCAAGAAATCTGGCCAAGACAATAGCCAGGGACAAGCCAGTGAGTACTTTGAATGTACTCGCAAACATTATGAACACTGGGATAATATAACTCATAATCGTGCGCTGGAATATTCTATGATCACATCGTCAGTCATAAAATAAAATCTCTGTTACATGCAAGCAGGTTATTTATATGCAACACGAATAAGCAATAACGGAATGGAAATAAAATGCCGCAGTCAGGCGTCTGTGCGACGCCACATAAAGGGCTTGTAAAGTAAATAAATAACGAGCAATGCCACAGTCGGGCGTCTCAGCGACACCACATAAGGGGCTTATAAAGTAAATAAATAACGAGCAATGCCATAGTTGGGCATCTCAGCGACACCACATAAAGGGCTTATAAAGTCAATAAATAACAAGCAATGCCACAGTCGGGCGTCTCAGTGACACCACATAAGGGGCTTATAAAGTAAATAAATAACAAGCAATGCCATAGTCGGGCGTCTCAGCGACACCACATAAAGGGATTATAAAGTAAATAAATAACGAGCAATGCCACAGTTGGGCGTCTCAGCGACACCACATAAAGGGCTTATAAAGTAAATAATCACAATGAATATCCAGGAGGTAGAACCGTGCCAGGGATACTCAATAATTCAGATAACACAATGGGTTAGACCATAATAAAAATAAACATAATTATCACGAGTCATCAGTCATGATCCACGTTCTGGTTTGGTAGTTTCTCCTCCGAAGACCGACACTAAGACCGACACTTGACCCATTCCAGACTGTAGTCCTCAACCATGGACACGGCTATTCGAATAGGTTTAATCTCTATAGAGGGTGTACTCTTTACCCACGAGTAACGGATTTCCTTTAGTCCATCAAGACTAATTCCGTCTACGGTCTTTTAAATGAAAACACACCTGACTTGCACACACCATCTTAACTTACCGGTCTCTGGAATCACCCACGACACTGTTAAGCAAAACTCTAAGTGGGAAGTCTACAACCTCGATTAGCATGGGATCACAAAATTTATACCGCATGCAAAACTGGGGAAGCTACCCCCTCGGCTACAACCTAAACACCCATGCCCCTTGACCGGATGACTGGCTTTAATCCATGGCCTTGGTACCCTCATCCCAGCCCCTCTGTACGGCGTGTGCTAGAAAGGGGTTGACAAATTACTGAACCGTACCCTACCTGTGGCAGGGACAAGTGGTAGCACGAAACAAGTGTGGGGGTTACTGGAACAAGACTCGATCTACGGTCGACTCAGGAGGTTTATAATTTTCCCTGCATGACATGTATAACAAAAATATTTCAACCAACAGAATCACCGCTCATTATACCTTACTATGCCATACCGGACATAACCGTCCCGACGGAGACCGGCGACAAACTCATGCCTACCCAAGGCAGAGGTTTTCCCGGATTCCTTCCGGCATGCATGCAAGGCACATGAGGATGATTATCATCACAAGTGTGTTCATTTCCAACAGCATGGAAATCACTAATATGCATTCATGCAAATGATCATATCACATGAAATGACAAGTTCTCCGAAATGAGGTGGTGTTATAAACGTGTCAACGAACACACCAAAAATATGATGCCGGGGTTCAGAATGCTTGCCTTCAAGTTGTGGAGGGGCAGGGTGCATCCTAAAACTTTTGAAAGTTTTCTCCTCTCTCCCAAAACCCTATTTAAAATATTTCTTAATTAACACACATTTCCAAAACAGCACAAAAAAGTTCTCTAAAACATTTTGAAATAAAGCTTAAAATAAACTAGACAATATTTGGGAGAGGTAGGAAAAAGAATCAACTCATTTGGAGTTATAATTAAAAAGTTATAGCCAGTCAAAGTTTAGTTAAAAATCTGGTTTTAAAAAATAAAACAGAAAAGAAAACGATTTGAATATACACGTACACGTCGAAAGCGTATTTTGGATTTATGCTTCCACTTACTCCAGCATGGATGGTGCGTGTGTCACTGACAGTGGGCCCGCATGGCCCACTGGTCAAGTTTGACCAGTCCATCTCTCCCTCCTCTTCCTCTGCCCGAACGGAGGCGAGAAAACGGCGATCAACACCGGCGAACGGCGGCTCCCCGCGGGCTCCAGAGGGTCGGGATGGATCCGCAAGACCGGGGCTGTCCTCCCGGTGGTCGTTGGGTTGGCGGGGGCGAAGGGAGTCGCCGACGGTGAGCTTCGCGGTGTAGGAAGCTTCGGGAGCAAAGTGGTTTTGGGGCTGCGGTGGTTCTCGATCAAAATCGAGCAGGGGGATGTGTTCACGGGGAGGAAGAGAGAGCTTCTGGTGGAGAGAGTGGAGAGGGGAGGTCCTGGTAGCGCCGGAATGGCCGGGGCAGTGGCTGCGGCTGCCAGAGATGTGGAAGGAGACCTCCCCGGGTTGATTGGCTGCCAATGGGGGTCCTAGGGTGATGGCTTGGGACTGCCTGCGTGCGGGGATGAGCTCGGGGCTCCTTAAATAGGCGATCGGAGTCGGTTCCGCGGTGGCCATGGATAAGGTCGACGGCGACCGTCTTTCTGTAGCTAGGGGGGACGTGGAGGCGACGTGTGCTAGGGGACGAGGCTGCGGATGAGCTCGCGTTGTTCCAGCGGCAGGTGGCGAGCGGGAGAGGCTCGGGCGGCGCCGACATGAGCAGGGGTTGTCGGGCTGCCGTGACGGCTAGCTCCTGGCTTGCCGGAGACGTGGCGAGGGCATGCTTGGCGTGTTGCGGTGAGGAGGGGAGTGAGCAGCGTGGCTCTACAGAGCGGGCAAAACCAGGGGCGCGACATGTCGGCTTGGGCGCGGCACGTGCAATACGCGTGCTCTGCTCGCGCCCAGAGCACGCACGGAACATGCTTGACGAAATACCGGGGCATGCTAGGGGTCTCGAGTGAGGTTGGCAAGCAACAGAACTAGATTAGTGATAGAGGGAAGATCAAGGGACAAGGTGGTTTGGTCAGGAGACCAAGTTCATAATGCAAACAAAAACTCATGCCAAATCAGTTCATGCTTTCAAGGTGTTTGACAAAAATGCCACAGGCACCTAGGCATTTCTTGGAGTGGCCAAATCTTCCAGAGTGGGGTCTCTTTAGATGGAAGAGAGGGTGGTGAGGTTAGTTTGTGAAAAGCACAAACTTGCTAGTGCAAGTTTTGCAGAACTTCAATTCTGGACAGGAGGTGAATGGCATCATTTCATGAACCAAAAATGATCCAACGGGTGCATGCTCCTGGACTTAGGGGTTTAGCATGGAGGACTAGAAGTAGGAGAAAGCTCATGGGTAGAGGAGCAAGTTAGTAGATGATTGTAGTACAAATCACCAAGTTGCACCAGAATGAAGATGAGGATGATTCACTCAAATCTTTCAAAGAACATCACTGGGTTTTTGTTGGGGAACGTAGCAGAAATTCAAAAAATTTCCTACATGTCACCAAGATCTATCTATGGAGAAACCAGCAACGAGGGGAAGGAGAGTGCATCTACATACCCTTGTAGATCACTAAGTGGAAGCGTTCAAGAGAACGGGGTTGAAGGAGTCGTACTCGTCGTGATCCAAATCACCGGAGATCCGAGTGCTGAACGGACGGCACCTCCGCGTTCGAACAGCCCGGTGACGTCTCCCACGCGTTGATCCAGCAAGGAGGGAGAGGTTGAGTAAGACTCCATCCAGCAGCAGCACAACGGCGTGGTGGTGATGGAGGAGCGTGGCAATCCTGCAGGGCTTCGCCAAGCACCGCGGGAGAGGAGAAGGGAGAGAGGTAGGGCTGCGCGAGGGAGAGGTCAAAACTCATGTGTTGGCAGCCCTCAAGACCTCAACTATATATAGGGGAGAGGGAGGGGGTGCGCCCCCTCTAGGGTTTCCACCCCAAGGGGTGCGGCCACCCCAATCCCATCTAGGGTGGCGGCCAAGGGAGTTGAGAGGGGAAACTTGCCCCCCAAGTTAGGTGGAAGCACCCCCTCCCCAAACCCTAGGCGCCTTGGGCCCTTGTGGGGGGGCGCACCAGCCAACTAGGGCTGGTCCCCTCCCACACTTGGCCCATGCAGCCCTCCGGGGATGGTGGCCCCACTTGGTGGACCCACGGGACCCTCCCGGTGGTCCCGGTACGTTACCGATAAAACCTGAAACTTTTCCGGTGACCAAAACAGGACTTCCCATATATAAATCTATACCTCCGGACCATTCTGGAACTCCTCGTGATGTCCGGAATCTCATCCGGGACTGTCCGGAATCTCATCCGGGACTCCGAACAACATTCGGTAACCACATACAAACTTCCTTTATAACCCTAGCGTCATCGAACCTTAAGTGTGTAGACCCTACGGGTTCGGGAGACATGTAGACATGACCGAGACGTTCTCCGACCAATAACCAACAGCGGGATCTGGATACCCATGTTGGCTCCCACATGTTCCATGATGATCTCATCGGATGAACCACGATGTCAAGGACTCAATCGATCCCATATACAATTCCCTTTGTCTAGCGGTATTATACTTGCCCGAGATTCGATCGTCGGTATGCTGATACCTTGTTCAATCTCGTTACCGGCAAGTCTCTTTACTCGTTCCGTAACACATCATCCCGCGATCAACTCTTTGATCACATTGTGCACATTATGATGATGTCCTACCGAGTGGGCCCAGAGATACCTCTCCGTCAGACGGAGTGACAAATCCCAGTCTCGATTCGTGCCAACCCAACAGACACTTTCGGAGATACCTGTAGTGCACCTTTATAGCCACCCAGTTACGTTGTGACGTTTGGTACACCCAAAGCATTCCTACGGTATCCGGGAGTTGCACAATCTCATGGTCTAAGGAAATGATACTTGACATTAGAAAAGCTTTAGCATACGAACTACACGATCTTTGTGCTAGGCTTAGGATTGGGTCTTGTCCATCACATCATTCTTCTAATGATGTGATCCCGTTATCAATGACATCCAATGTCCATGGTCAGGAAACCGTAACCATCTATTGATCAATGAGCTAGTCAACTAGAGGCTTACTAGGGACATGGTGTTGTCTATGTATCCACACATGCATCTGAGTTTCCTATCAATACAATTATAGCATGGATAATAAACGATTATCATGAACAAGGAAATATAATAATAACTAATTTATTATTGCCTCTAGGGCATATTTCCAACAGTCTCCCACTTGCACTAGAGTCAATAATCTAGTTCACATCGCCATGTGATTAACACTCACACGTCACATCGCCATGTGACCAACATCTAAAGAGTTTACTAGTGTCATTAAACTAGTTCACATCATCATGTGATTAAGACTCAATGAGTTCTGGGGTTTGATCATGTTTTGCTTGTGAGAGAAGTTTTAGTCAACGGGTCTGCAACATTCAGATCCGTATGTACTTCACAAATCTCTAGGTCATATTGTAAATGCTGCTTCCACGCTCCAGTTGGAGCTATTCCAAATGGTTGCTCCACTATACGTATCCGGTTTGCTACTCAGAGTCATTTGGATAGGTGTTAAAGCTTGCATCGTCGTAACCCTTTGCGCCGAACTCTTTATCACCTCCATAATCGAGAAACAAATCCTTATTCCTCTAAGGATAATTTTGACCGCTATCTGGTGATCCACTCCTTGATCACCTTTGTACCCTCTTGCCAGACATGTGGCAAGGCACACATTAGGTGCGGTACTTAGCATAGCATACTGTAGAGCCTACGTCTAAAGCATAGGGGACGACCTTCGTCCTTTCTCTCTTTTCTGCCATGGTCGAGCTTTAAGTCTTAACTTCGTACCTTACAACTCAGGCAAGAACTCCTTCTTTTACTGATCCATCTTGAGCACCTTCAAGATCATGTCAAGGTATATGCTCATTTGAAAGTATCATTAAGCGTTTTTTGATCTTCCTCATAGATCTTGATGCTCAATGTTCAAGTAGCTTAATCTAGGTTTTCACTTGAAAAACACTTTTCAAATAACCCTATATGCATTCCAGAAATTCTACATCATTTCTGATCAACAATATGTCAACAACATATACTCATCAGAAATTCTATAGTGCTCCCACTTACTTCTTTGGAAATACAAGTTTCTCATAAACTTTGTATAAACCTAAAATCTTTGATCATCTTATCAAAGTGCACATTCCAACTTCGAGATGCTTACTCCAGTTCATGGAAGGATCGCTGGAGCTAGCATACCTTTTAGCATCCTTAGGATCGACAAAACCTTTCTGATTGTATCACATACAACCTTTCCTTACAAAACTGGTAAGGAAACTCGTTTTGACATCTATCTCCCAGATTTCATAAATGTAGCTAATGCTAACATGATTCCGACGGACTTAAGCACCGCTACGGATGAGAAAATCTCATCGTAGTCAACTCCTTGAACTTGTGAAAAACTCTTCGCCACAAGTCGAGCTTCATAGACGGTGACATTACCGTCCACGTCCGTCTTCTTCTTAAAGATCCACTTATGTCAATGGCTTGCCGATCATCGGGCAAGTCCACCAAAGTCCATGCTTTGTTCCGATACATGGATCCTATCTCGGATTTCATGGCTTCTAACCATTTGTCGGAATTTGGGCCCACCATTGCTTCTCCATAGCTCGTAGGTTCATTGTTGTCTAGCAACATGACCTTCAAGATAGGATTACCGTACCACTCTGAAGTAGTACGCATCCTTGTCACCCTACAAGGTACGGCAGTGACTTGATCTGAAACTTCATGATCACTCTCATAAGCTTCTACTTCAATTGGTGTAGGTGCCACAGGAACAACTTCCTGTGCCCTGCTACACACTAGTTGTAGTGATGGTTCAATAACCATATCAAGTCTCCACCATCCTCCCACTCAACTTTTCGAGACAAACTTTTCCTCGAGAAAGGACCCGGTTCAAGAAACAATCCCTATTGCTTTCGGATCTGAATTAGGAGGTACACCCAACTGTTTTGGGTGTCCTATGAAGATGCATTTTATCCGCTTTGGGTTCAAGCTTATCAACCTGAAACTTTTTCACATAAACATCGCAGCCCCAAACTTTTAAGAAACGACAACTTAGGTTTCTCCAAACCATAGTTCAAACGGTGTCGTCTCAACGGAATTACATGGTGCCCTATTAAAGTAAGTGCGGTTGTCTCTAATGCCTAACCCATGAATGATAGTGGTAATTCGATAAGAGACATCATGGTACGCACCATATCCAATAGGGTGCAACTATGATGTTCGGACACACCATCACACTATGGTGTTGCAGGCGGTATTAATTGTGAAACAATTTCCTCAATGTCTTAATTGCGTGCCAAAGCTCGTAACTCAGATACTCATCTCTATGATCATATCATAGACATTTTATCCTCTTGTGACAATGATCTTCAACTTCACTCTGAAATTACTTGAACTATTCAATAATTCTGACTTGTGTTTCATCAAGTAAACATACTCAACATCTACTCGAATCATCTGTGAAGTAAGAACATAACGATATTCACTGCATGCCTCAGCACTCATTGGACTGCACAATCAAAATGTGTTACTTCCTACAAGTTGCTTTCTTGTTCCATTTTACTGAAAACGAGGCTTTTAGTCATCTTGCCCATGTGGTATGATTTGCATGTCTCAAGTGATTCAAATCAAGTGAGTCCAAACAGTCCATCTGCATGGAGTTTCTTCATGCGTATACACCAATAGACATGGTTCGCATGTCTCAAACTTTTCAAAAACGAGTGAGTCCAAAGATCCATCAACATGGAGCTTCTTCATGCGTTTTATACCAATATGACCTACATGGCAGTGCCACAAGTAAGTGGTACTATCATTATTTTCTTATATTGTTTTGCATGAAAATGTGTAACACTACGATCGAGATTCAATAAACCATTCCTTTAGGTGCAAGACCATTGAAGGTATTATTCAAATAAATAGAGTAACCATTATTTTCCTTAAATGAATAACCGTATTGCGATAGATATAATCCAATCATGTCTATGCTCAACGCAAACACCAAATGACAATTATTCAGGTTTAATACTAATCTTGATGGTAGAGGGAGCGTGCGATGTTTGATCATATCAAACTTGGAAACACTTCCAACACATATCGTCAGCTCACCTTTAGCTAGTCTCCGTTTATTCCGTAGCTCTTTTATTTCGAGTTACTAACACTTAGCAACCGAACCGGTATATTAATACCCTGGTGCTACTAGGAGTACTAGTAAAGTACACATTAACATAATGTATATCCAATATACTTCTATCGACCTTGCCAGCCTTCTCATCTACCAAGTATCTAGGGTAATTCCGCTCTAGTGACTGTTCCCCTTATCATAGAAGCACTTAGTTTCGGGTTTGGGTTCAACCTTGGGTTTCTTCACTAGAGCGGCAGCTAATTTGCCGTTTCATGAAGTATTCCTTCTTGCCCTTGCCCTTCTTGAAACTAGTGGTTTCACCAACCATCAAAAATTGATGCTCCTTCTTGATTTCTACTTTCGCGGTGTCAAACATCACGAATACCTCAAGGATCATCATATCTATCCTTGATATGTTATAGTTCATCATGAAGCTCTAGCAGCTTGGTGGCAATGACTTTGGAGAAACATCACTATCTCATATGGAAGATCAACTCCCACTTGATTCAAGTGATTGTTGCACTCAGACAATCTGAGCACAAGCTCAACGATTGAGCTTTTCTCCCTTAGTTTGCAGGCTAAGAAAATTGTCGGAGGTCTTATACCTCTTGACGTGGGCACGAGCCTGAAATCCCAATTTCAGCCCTCGAAACATCTCATATGTTCCGCGATGTTTCGAAAAACGTCTTTGGTGCCTCAACTCTAAACCGTTTAACTGAACTATCACATAGTTATCAAAACGTGTATGTCCGATGTTCGCAACATCCACATACGACGTTTGGGGTTCAGCACACTAAGTGGTGCATTAAGGACATAAGCTTTCTTCTGTCCGCATAATCGCTACTGCCAACTTTCAACTATATTTTCTCTAGGAACATATCTAAAATAGTAGAACTAAAGCGCGAGCTATGACATAATTTGCAAAGGGCTTTTGACTATGTTCAGGATAATTAAGTTCATGTAATGAACTCCCACTCAGATAGATATCCCTCTAGTCATCTAAGTGATTACATGATCCGAGTCAACTATGCCGTGTCCGATCATCACATGAGACGGACTAGTCATCATCGGTGAACATCTTCATGTTGATCGTATCTACTATACGACTCATGCTCGACGTTTCGGTCTCTTGTGTTCTGAGGCCATGTCTGTACATGCTAGGCTCATCAAGTCAACCTAAGTGTTTCGCGTGTGTAAATCTGGCTTACACCCGTTGTATGTGAACGTAAGAATCTATCACACCCGATCATCACGTGGTGCTTCGAAACAACGAACTTTCGCAACGGTGCACAGTTAGGGGGAACACTTTCTTGAAATTTTAATGAGGGATCATCTTATTTACTACCGTTGTTCTAAGCAAATAAGATGCATAAACATGATAAACATCATATGCAATCAAAAAGTGACATGATATGGCCAATATCATTTTGCTCCTTTTGATCTCCATCTTCGGGGTTCCATGATCATCATCGTCACCGGCATGACACCATGATCTCCATCATCATGATCTCCATCATCGTGTCTCCATGAAGTTGTCTCGCCAACTTATTACTTCTACTACTATGGCTACCGGTTAGCAATAAAGTAAAGTAATTACATGGCGTTGTCCAATGACACGCATGTCATACAATAAATAAAGACAACTCCTATGGCTCCTGCTGGTTGTCATACTCATCGACATGCAAGTCGTGATTCCTATTACAAGAACATGATCAATCTCATACATCACATATCTTCATCACATTCTTCTTGGCCATATCACATCACATAGCATACCATGCAAAAACAAGTTAGACGTCCTCTAATTGTTGTTTGCATGTTTTACGTGGCTGCTATGGGTTTCTAGCAAGAACGTTTCTTACCTACGCAAAAGCTACAACGTGATAAACCAATTGCTATTTACCCTTCATAAGGACCCTTTTCATCGAATCCGATCCGACTAAAGTGGGAGAGACTGGCACCCGCTAGCCACCTTATGCAACAAGTGCATGTCAGTCGGTGGAACCTGTCTCACGTAAGTGTACTTGTAAGGTCGGTCCGGGCCGCTTCATCCCACAATGTCGCCGAATCAAGATTGGACTAGTAACGGTAAGCATATTGAACAAAATCAACGCCCACAACTACTTTGGGTTCTACTCGTGCAAAGAATCTACGCAATAGACCTAGCTCATGATGCCACTGTTGGGGAACGTAGCAGAAATTCAAAAAAATTCCTACGTGTCAACAAGATCTATCTACGGAGAAACCAGCAACAAGGGGAAGGAGAGTGCATCTACATACCCTTGTAGATTGCTAAGCGGAAGCGTTCAAGAGAACGGGGTTGAAGGAGTCGTACTCGTCGTGATCCAAATCACCGGAGATCCGAGTGCCGAACGGACGGCACCTCCGCGTTCAACACACGTACAGCCCGGTGACGTCTCCCACGCCTTGATCCAGCAAGGAGAGAGGGAGAGGTTGAGGAAGACTCCGTCCGGCAGCAGCACAACGGCGTGGTGGTGATGGAGGAGCGTAGCAATCCTGCAGGGCTTCGCCAAGCACCGCGGGAGAGAAGGGAGAGAGGTAGGGCTGCGCGAGGGAGAGGTCAAAACTCATGTGTTGGCAGCCCTCAAGACCTCAACTATATATAGGGGAGAGGGAGGGGGGTTCGCCCCCTCTAGGGTTTCCACCCCAAGGGGTGCGGCCACCCCAATCCCATCTAGGGTGGCGGCCAAGGGAGGGGAGAGGGGAAACTTGCCCCCCAAGTTAGGTGGAAGCACCCCCTCGCAAACCCTAGGCGCCTTGGGCCCTTGTGGGGGGCGCACCAGCCGACCTGGGGCTGGTCCCCTCCCACACTTGGCCCATGCAGCCCTCCGGGGATGGTGGCCCCACTTGGTGGACCCCCGGGACCCTCCCGGTGGTCCCGGTACGTTGCCGATAAAACCCGAAACTTTTCCGGTGACCAAAACAAGACTTCCCATATATAAATCTTTACCTCCGGAAGATTCCGGAACTCCTCGTGACGTCTGGGATCTCATCCGGGACTCCGAACAACATTCGGTAACCACATACAAACTTCCTTTATAACCCTAGCGTCATCGAACCTTAAGTGTGTAGACCCTACGAGTTCGGGAGACATGTAGACATGACCGAGACGTTCTCCGACCAATAACCAACAGCAGGATCTGGATAGCCATGTTGGCTCCCACATGTTCCATGATGATCTCATCGGATGAACCACGATGTCAAGGACTCAATCGATCCCGTATACAATTCCCTTTGTCTAGCGGTATTATACTTGCCCGAGATTCGATCGTCGGTATTCCGATACCTTGTTCAATCTCGTTACCAGCAAGTCTCTTTACTCATTCTGTAACACATCATCCCGCGATCAAATCTTTGATCACATTGTGCACATTATGATGATGTCCTACCGAGGGGCCCAGAGATACCTCTCCGTCACACGGAGTGACAAATCCAGTCTCGATTCGTGCCAACCCAACAGACACTTTCGGAGATACCTGTAGTGCACCTTTATAGCCACCCAGTTACGTTGTGACATTTGGTACATCCAAAGAATTCATACGGTATCCGGGAGTTGCACAATCTCATGGTCTAAGGAAATGATACTTGACATTAGAAAAGCTTTAGCATACGAACTACATGATCTTTGTGCTAGGCTTAGGATTGGGTCTTGTCCATCACGTCATTCTTCTAATGATGTGATCCCGTTATCAATGACATCCAATGTCCATGTTCAGGAAACTGTAACCATCTATTGATCAACGAGCTAGTCAACTAGAGGCTTACTAGGGACATGGTGTTGTCTATGTATCCACACATGTATCTGAGTTTCCTATCAATACAATTATAGCATGGATAATAAATGATTATCATGAACAAGGAAATATAATAATAACTAATTTATTATTGCCTCTAGGGAATATTTCCAACAGTTTTTGCATAAAGTTGAATCATATGCTGCTACTAACATCCCATAATTTTTGTGGAGGCTAGAAAGAAGTATTTAAATGAGTTGCAGTGCAAAATACTCACTGGACCAGAGAAGAAAATTGGGTGTAGAGCTCAAAATATTTCATGAATAAAGATATTTTTGCATAAAAGTGATTTAAAAACATCACCTGACATCTCCAAATTTTGGTTGGAACTTTAAGTGAATTTATCAAATGGTTGTAGTTCAAATATGGCCATATAACCTTGGAAAACCATTTTTCAAGAAAATAAAGATCAAGCAAATTAATTTTGTAATTAGTTCTACTAATAAAAGAAAAGTTTTTCTTGAGAGGTTAAACAAGTCCAATAACATATTTGAAAAGTTTTCACTTTGGGGAAAACTCCATAATAGCAAGGGAGAAAAAGGTTCAAAAATCAAAAGGGAGCCCAGAAAATAAAAGTTTTAATTTCCTGGCAAAATTTTAATTAACCAAACAAGGTTAAAATTTTGGGGTGTCACAACACTACCCCCCTTTAGGAAAATCTCATCCTCGAGATTTGTTAGGAGTTGTTTTATGCGTTCGCGCGATGGTGAGTCTGCTGCCATGGTGCTGCGGGAAATAAAAATAATCCATGTCATGAGAAGATGTATGATGCAGCAATTCAGGAAAAAAATCTCACTCTAGGATTTTTTTTTGTGATAGAAAACAGTAATACATTAGAGTTAAACCGCAACAGAGCTACTCACATTAATAGAAACTAAATGATTTACTTGCCATGCAAACTCGGGGTACCACGCATAAGTTACAACACATAAATAAAAGTTGTGATAATAAATACAATGGTGACGTCTAAATTGAAAACGGTAACTGGACGGGGTCCCGAGAAAATGTCTCTGGCACTGGGATACACTCCTCTTCTATCGGGGAAAGTGGATTGACCAGACGATGAATGTGTCTCTCCTGGTTGGCCCTCGGTGATCTGCTGATGGCGATCTGAGGATTTAAATCAGCGAGACTCTGGAGATAACCCATCACGTGCTGGGTTAAACACTCTTGAGCGATGACGTACTGGACAAGGTTGACCAGGACTGTATCTCTCTCAATTCGTCCACCGGGAAAAGATGTTACTCCTCCGGGTGCTGCACAGCTCGAAAAGTAATAATACCCTCGTTCGTTGGCATAGGGTACCGCAAATCGAAGGCGAGCAAGTGCTTCATACGCAACAGCTTCTATGGCCATATGCGGGGTCGGCATAGATTTCCCCACGAAGGAGACCTCCGTTGGGTCTTGGTTTGGGTTTACAGGAGGGATGTGCACTGCTGCCCAGTATCTCGAGGTGGAAGGGGTGATTCTCGATTTGAACAGCTCATACTGGGGTGGCTGGGTAGCGAACATGGTACTGCAGGTAAAATCCCACAATATTTTGACAAAACTACCCGGGGTTGCATCTGGGGTTCTCAGATAAATACTAGGGCTCCGCATGGCAGGAAATGGCGCACAAGGTGAGGGGTGCTTGGCAAGGTCACGAGGTGGCCTTTTTATAGCACTGGAGCTGGGTCGTTTACCGTGGTGAAAGGTAATGAATTTGCCAGTTCAGCACCAAGGGTCGGGGTCAAAGCCACAGATACACACATTTCACTAAAGTGACGTATCACTGTGGGGGCTGTCGGGGTGGTTTTGGTAGCTGTGCCTGGGATAGAAAAATCACACTGCATGCTAATATATCCATGCAAGGCTACTATTTAAAACAGAGGCACGACGATAGGCTGCGTTTATTTACAAGGTCACACGATTACAAAGCGAGGGTACACTAGGACTCGACACTTCTTGGGTGACTTAGTCTACCTTGTTTACATCCAAGCGGGCGTGCCTTGTGGATGTCGAGGCTTCTCCACGGGTCTCACCGTCGGAATTAGCTGGAGAGGGTTGAGGGGCTGCAGGCTCGGGGTAGCGATGATGACCATCGCGGGGATTGTTGGCCACAATCCCGTTGGAGTGTGCTCCCAAAAGATGACGAAGTACTTCTGGGGTCATCAAAGCATCTTGGTTGACGGATGGGGCTGACCTCAGGATCTCGATCGGGTGTCCAAACAGCACGACTGGGTTGTCGGCGTCGGGCTCGTTTTCTTCTCTCGCCGGGGCTCGACGAACCAGCTCTCCACGAGCAGCGATCAGATCAATGGTGATTTGATCGAACAGTTCCTCTAGTGCACCTACATAGCGCACTAGGTGCAGCAATGCAGGATCCGTCTCGTGATCTCCGTTGGCAACTTGGGGTGGTCTACCATACCCTTCACGTCTGGGGTAGTAGTGGAACGAGCGACAGTTAACTCTGGGCCACAAGTGCCGGAGATGAACTATGGCCTCTCGAGCAGCTAGTTGGATGGCTCGTGGCTCAAAGGAAGTTGTCCTTCCAGTGAACCTGTAGGGGCGCTCGGGCGCTAGACCCCTACTGTAGATGTGTACAGTGGCCCAGAATTGACGGCTCTCACCGCTCATGAGTCCTTGGTACACAACATATTCTGGGGGCTCTTCTAACGCATAGGCACGACGGGTGAGGTATGTGAGTATGGTCACAAAACCTCCAAGGTTGGTTGCTGTGGTCTCAATGTGTACTACGGGGCAAGGCATTGTGGCGCGGTTTGTGGTAGAGGCTGTGCTGCGCTGGGTTGGGGCTAGCGTGCCCTTTTTATAGGAAAAGGGGACGGAGTATTCCTTCGCACGCTTGCGAATGAGATATCTTGGTTGCTGGTCACTGGTGCGTGATCGACAGGCTAGGTTGATAGGTTGGGCACCAACTGCCAAAAGTGTCGGGGTCACTTTGTGGCTATCTTGCACGAGAAGCTTGGCTGGGGTTCGGTTATGGTCTGGTGGGTTGGTTAATCTAGGTTTCTCGACCTGGCTAAGATAGGATTAGCCAATGGTCAGCCTGGCTCTGATACCAAGTTTGTCGCGACCGGTTTTTTGGGTATTAATTTCCGGAAAATGGCCGTTGTGCTCACCAGCCCCAGGATAACTGTTAGCTGATGAGGCACCAACTTGATACATAAATTCCAAGCAAAATACAACATATGTAGTACAAGACCATTCTGGCCTATGAGTACAACAAATGATTTCTAGTGGTTGAGGGCGGAAGCGGTTTGCGGATCATCAGTGTCTATGGGACTCCATTTCCCAACAGGAACAGCTGACCAGGTTAACTCCTATCTTCACGAGGCTGCTATCACCGTTGCTTAGGTTCCAGGGCTGTCATCGCGTCGCTCCTCTCCGTGCAAGAAATCTGGCCAAGACAATAGCCAGGGACAAGCCAGTGAGTACTTTGAATGTACACGCAAACATTATGAACACTCGGATAATATAACTGATAATCATGCGCTGGAATATTCTATGATCACATCGTCAGTCATAAAATAAAATCTCTGTTGCATCCAAGCAGGTTATTTGTATGCAACACGAATAAGCAATAACGGAATGGAAATAAAATGCCGCAGTCGGGCGTCTGTGCGACGCCACATAAAGGGCTTGTAAAGTAAATAAATAACGAGCAATGCCACAGTCGGGCGTCTCAGCGACACCACATAAGGGGCTCATAAAGTAAATAACTAACGAGCAATGCCACAGTCGGGCGTCTCAGCGACACCACATAAAGGGCTTATAAAGTAAATAAATAACAAGCAATGCCACAGTCGGGCGTCTCAGCGACACCACATAAGGGGCTTATAAAGTAAATAAATAACGAGCAATGCCACAGTCGGGCGTCTCAGCGACACCACATAAAGGGCTTATAAAGTAAATAAATAACGAGCAATGCCACAGTCAGGCGTCTCAGCGACACCACATAAAG
This sequence comes from Triticum aestivum, assembly GCF_018294505.1. Classification (NCBI taxonomy): domain Eukaryota; kingdom Viridiplantae; phylum Streptophyta; class Magnoliopsida; order Poales; family Poaceae; genus Triticum; species Triticum aestivum. The sequence goes on from NC_057810.1 coordinate 593,542,230, forward strand.
GGCTTATAAAGTAAATAATCACAATGAATATCCAGGAGGT
>NC_057810.1:593542344-593583463 GCF_018294505.1 Triticum aestivum
TAACGAGCAATGCCACAGTCGGGCGTCTCAGCGACACCACATAAAGGGCTTATAAAGTAAATAAATAACGAGCAATGCCACAGTCGGGCGTCTCAGCGACACCACATAAAGGGCTTATAAAGTAAATAATCACAATGAATATCCAGGAGGTAGAACCGTCCCAGGGATACTCAATAATTCAGATAACACAATGGGTTAGTCCATAATAAAAATAAACATAATTATCACGAGTTATCAGTCATGATCCACGTTCTGGTTTGGTAGTTTCTCCTCCGATGACCGACACTAAGACCGACACTTGACCCATCCCAGACTGTAGTCCTTAACCATGGACACGGCTATTCGAATATGTTTAATCTCTGCAGAGGGTGTACTCTTTACCCACGAGTAACTGATTTCCTTTAGTCCATCAAGACTAACTCCGTCTACGGTCTTTTAAATGAAAACACACCTGACTTGCACACACCAGCTTAACTTACCGGTGTCTGGAATCACCCACGACACTGTTAAGCAAAACTCTAAGTGGGGAGGCTACAACCTCGATTAGCATGGGATCACAAAATTTATACCGCGGGCAAAACTGGGGAAGCTACCCCCTCGGCTACAACCGAAACGCCCATGCCCCCCGATCGGATGACTGGCTTTAATCCATGGCCTTGGTACCCTCATCCCGGCCCCTCTATACGGTGTGTGCTAGAAAGGGGTTGACAAATTACTGAACCATACCCTACCTGTGGCAGGGACAAGTGGTAGCACGAAACAAGTGTGGGGGTTACTGGAACAAGACTCGATCTACGGTCGACTCAGGAGGTTTATAATTTTCCCTGCATGACATGTATAACAAAAATATTTCAACCAACAGAATCACCGCTCATTATACCTTACTATGCCATACCGGACATAATCGTCCCGACGGAGACCGGCGACAAACTCATGCCTACCCAAGGTAGAGGTTTTCCCGGATTCCTTCCGGCATGCATGCAAGGCACATGAGGATGATTATGATCACAAGTGTGTTCATTTCCAACAGCATGGAAATCACTAATATGCATTCATGCAAATGATCATATCACATGAAATGACAAGTTCTCCGAAATGAGGTGGTGTTATAAACGTGTCAACGAACACACCAAAAATATGATGCCGGGGTTCAAAATGCTTGCCTTCAAGTTGTGAAGGGGCAGGGTGGATCCTAAAACTTTTGAAAGTTTTCTCCTCTCTCCCAAAACCCTATTTAAAATATTTCTTAATTAACACACATTTCCAAAACAGCACAAAAAAGTTGTCTGAAATATTTTGAAATAAATCTTAAAATAAACTAGACAATATTTGGGAGAGGTAGGAAAAAGAATCAACTCATTTGGAGTTATAATTAAAAAGTTATAGCCAGTCAAAGTTTAGTTAAAAATCTGGTTTTAAAAAATAAAACAGAAAAGAAAACGATTTGAATATACACGTACACGTCGAAAGCATATTTTGGATTTACGCTTCCACTTACTCCAGCATGGATGGTCCGCGTGTCACTGACAGTGGGCCCGCATGGCCCACTAGTCAGGTTTGACCAGTCCATCTCTCCCTCCTCTTCCTTTGCTCGAACGGAGTCGAGGCAACGGCGATCAACGCCGACGAGCGGCGGCTCCCCGCGGTCTCCAGAGGGTCGGGATGGATCCGCAAGACCGGGGCGGTCCTCCCGGTGGTTGTTGGGTTGGCGGGGGCGGAGGGAGTCGCCGACGGTGAGCTTCGCGGCGGAGGAAGCTTCGGGAGCAAAGTGGTTTTGGGGCTGTGGTGGTTCCCGATCAAAATCGAGCAGGGGGATGTGTTCACGGGAGGAAGAGAGAGCTTCTAGTGGAGAGAGTGGAGAGGGGGAGGTCCTGGTGGCGCCGAAATGGCCGGGGCAGTGGCGGCGGCTGCGGCTGCCGAAGATGTTGAAGGAGACCTCCCCGGGTTGACTGGCTGCCAATGGGGGTCCTAGGGAGATGGCTTGGGACTGCCTGCGTGCGGGGATGGGCTCGGGGCTCCTTAAATAGGCGATCGGAGTCGGTTCCGTGGCGGCCGTGGATAAGATCGCCGGCGATCGTCTTTCTGTAGCTAGGGGGGACATGGCGGCGATGTGTGCTAGGGGACGAGGCTGCGGATGAGCTCGCGCTGTTCCAGGGGCAGGTGGCGAGCGGGAGAGGCTCGGGCGGCACCGACATGAGCAGGGGCTGTCCGGCAGCCGTGCGGCTAGCTCCTGGCTTGCCGGAGACGTGGCGAGGGCATGCTTGGCGTGTTGCAGTGAGGAGGGGAGTGAGCGGCGTGGCTCTACAGAGCAGGCAAAACCAGGGGCGCGACGTGTCGGCTCGGGCGCGGCACGTGCAATACGCGTGCTCTGCTCGCGCCCAGAGCACGCACGGAACGTGCTCGACGAAATGCCGGGGCATGCTAGGGGTCTCGGGTGAGGTTGGCAAGCAACAGAACTAGATTAGTGATAGAGGGAAGATCAAGGGACAAGGTGGTTTGGTCAGGAGACCAAGTTCATAATGCAAACAAAAACTCATGCCAAATCAGTTCATGCTTTCAAGGTGTTTGACAAAAATGCCACAGGCACCTAGGCATTTCTTGGAGTGGCCAAATCTTCCAGAGTGGGGTCTCTTTAGATGGAAGAGAGGGTGGTGAGGTTAGTTTGTGAAAAGCACAAACTTGCTAGTGCAAGTTTTGCAGAACTTCAATTCTGGACAGGAGGTGAATGGCATCATTTCATGAACCAAAAATGATCCAATGGGTGCATGCTCCTGGACTTAGGGGTTTAGCATGGAGGAATACAAGTAGGAGAAAGCTCATGGGTAGAGGAGCAAGTTAGCAGATGATTGTAGTACAAATCACCAAGTTGCACCAGAATGAAGATGAGGACGATTCACTCAAATCTTTCAAAGAACATCACTGGGTTTTTGCATAAATTAGAATCATATGCTGCTACTAACATCCCATAATTTTGGTGGAGGCTAGAAAGAAGTATTTAAATGAGTTGCAGTGCAAAATTGCCCACTGGACCAGAGAAGAAAATTGGGTGTAGAGCTCAAAATATTTCATGAATAAAAGATATTTTTGCATAAAAGTGATTTAAAAACATCACCTGACATCTCCAAATTTTGGTTGGAACTTTAAGTGAATTTATCAAATGGTTGTAGTTCAAATATGGCCATATAACCTTGGAAAACCATTTTTCAAGAAAATAAAGATCAAGCAAATTAATTTTGTAATTAGTTCTACTAATAAAAGAAAAGTTTTTCTTGAGAGGTTAAACAAGTCCAATAACATATTTGAAAAGTTTTCACTTTGGGGAAAACTCCATAATAGCAAGGGAGAAAAAGGTTCAAAAATCAAAAGGGAGCCCAGAAAATAAAAGTTTTAATTTCCTGGCAAAATTTTAATTAACCAAACAAGGTTAAAATTTTGGGGTGTCACATAGGGCGGAGCGGTCAGTGGTAGTACAATAACACAGATTGCTGGCGTGACAATGTTGATAGGTTATGGAGACCGTTGTGCACTACAGTACAATTTGCTCCAACATAGGGACCGCTTAGTGATGACCCAGCTGCACCATATACAGCCACACACACACACACACACACATATTGCATATCATATATGACTGACAAAAAGATATGACAGATAGACGTTCCTGCATTACACTCATTTCCTCTCATCAGTCACATGAATCCATATCATCACATACATTTGTACATCAATGAACATAACATATAAGTTATGTTTGTGCTTTTTTGCGAGCAATGGTCTTTTAAGATTTAAAGAGAAGATACATCTTGTGATTTTGAATAAGAACATTAAATTATCAAATGGATCGAAGACTTGAGACTTGATCACAATGTGTATGCTATCTAACTGCGACAAAGATATATATAACAAAAAAATTTATGTGCACCCACGACAAATAGGTTTGATGGTTTGGTGTATCATATTCATATACGTAATATTCATTCAGTGAGAGGCGACGTTCCCATCAATAATGAGATTACTGTAATGACTTCGTCAATCTTAAGATTCGTCGGCTCAGTCTCTTGGAAGTGCTCATATGGATAAAGTGTTTGTGCATGCATTCATAGTTCCATCCTTCCCATGTTTCCAAAAAACAATTAAATGGTTTTGCAAAAAAAAATCGGTTCACTAGATTACTAGAGACTATGGCAAATCCAAACAACAGATTGTATATATTTACCTAATAGAGAAACTAATGAAAAATTGTTTCCCTACAAATCCTTTTAGAAACTTGTTAGCCAAAAGGGCGTTGCTCAACACTGGTCGGCTAGCCAGGGCTTCAGCCGGTCACCCCAGAGCCGCTCGATCTAAACGTGCATAGCCATCAAATATGTACCCGCCTCCTCTTTCGCCATCCTCCGTCAAGGGGGAAAAGGAGAAAAAGAGAGTGTTGCCCCCACTTGTGGGATCCTGCACGTCGTTGGCCCCACTACCCTCGTTTGGACCACCACTGCCCTGCTCGTCGCCTCGTTGCCGTCGGTGCTCGCAGCCTCACTATCTCGACAAAGCAAACACCACCGCCTTTGTTGCCTCCTGCATTTCTCGCTGGCTCAACGCATGTAGCAATGTATATCGCGGTTGCAGCTCAAGTGGCGATGGTCACCGGTGAAAGAACATGCGGTGCCCCCATGTTTGGTTTTGTTCATTAATGACATTCTCTATGGACTAATGGTTGCCTTGAGTTATATTTGAAGGATTTGTCCATAGGCTTTTCTTTGAGTCCATTTGTTGGTTTCAAGGAGAGTTTGTGATGACCAAGGTGCTATTCAAGGAATTACCTAAAGATTGGTCATGTGAGAGGTTGATCAAGACTAAGTCAAAGAGTGAATCAAGTTGATCTACACCCAAAGCATATAAGATGTAGCGAGAGGGATCAAGTGATCCCATGGTATGGTAAGCATTGTCAATTATGCTTTGTGTACTAACCCATGGTAATCGTAAGAGTTCTTTGTGGGGTTAGATTGCAGTGTGCATGTTCAAGTGATGCATCACGAAGAGATCAAGTGCTTGAAGATTGTTGTCCATTGTGTTGACAATGGACTTGTGAAGATGTGCCGAAGAGTGGCTCACCCATAGTGGAGTATGGGGGAGCAATCTACTAGTCTTCACCGAGCCAATGCAATCAAGAAAGGTGCTCCAACTTGAGGAAGTCAAGATCGTCTACATCTAGCTCAAGCGGACTTTGTGCAAGGCAAAGGTTTGGCCTTGATAGGTTCTCTATTTTACCGGTCTCATGGTGGTAGTTTGGAGACTGGGTTATAGGATTGATTGTCGTACTATCAAGGGGGGCTCTCAAGTGAGTAGCTTGATCGTATCGTTCGTAGAGAGCTCAAACCATTGCATGCTTGCATCATATTTCTTGGTTCTTGTTTAGTTTTCTCCTTGTGATATTTGGAGCTTATGGTCATCTTCTTGACAAGCTCGACTTCATCAAAAACGGAGTTCACATGCTTCTTCTATTGTATTTTCGGTGTTGGAGGTTTTACCGGTCTTATTCGAGGAAGGGTTCTCACCATTTTCTTATGGGAATTTTCTAATTTCCTTATTATTGTTATTTCTATCAAGATTATGTTAGCCCTTGTCACTAGCTTTCCAACAAAGTTCCGTTGATTTCGGAGTCTGTTTGCAAAAGTTGTGTCAGTTTTGGTGTCCTTAAAAAGGCTACAGCAGTACTACCGCTTGGAGGGGATGTATTTTTTACTACCGCTCTTGGGAGCATTACTACCGCGGCTACTTCCATGGCTACTTCCACTCCGGACCAAAAACTCATCATAAGTCCAGCGGTGGTAGGCATGGATGTACTTTTTAGTATCGCTCGCAAGCAGTAGTACCGCTACCCTTAGCGGTAGTTGTCGGTATTAAAACCGGCGGATCTCGGGTAGGGGGTCCCGATCTGTGCGTCTAGGCTGATGGTAACAGGAAGCAAGGGACACAATGTTTACCCAGCTTCAGGCCCTCCTGATGGAGGTAAAACCCTACTTCCTGCTTGATTAATATTGAAGATATGAGTAGTACAAGAGTAGATCTATAATGAGATCGTAGAGGCTAAACCCTAGGAGCTAGCCTATGATGGTATGATTGTAATTGTGATTGGCCTTCTAAGGACCAACCTCTCCGGTTTATACAGACATCGGAGAGGGCTAGGGTTTACATGGAGTCGGTTACAAGGAAGGAAACACAATATCCGGATCGCCAAGCTTGTCTTCCACGCAAAGGAGAGTCCCATCCGGACACGGGCCGAAGTCTTGAGTCTTGTATCTTCACGCTTCAATAGTCCGGACGTTGTACACAGTCCGGCTGTCTGGATACCCCCTAATCCAGGACTCCCTCAGTAGCCCCTGAACCAGGCTTCAATGACGATGAGTTCGGTGCGCAGTCTTGTCTTCGGCATTGAAGGGCGGGTTCCTTCTCTGAATACTCCAAAGTAATTATCGAACACTTGAATCGTGTCCGGATCCACAAAATGATCTTCACATGCCACCATAGAGAGAATGATATTTCACAAATGCAATCTGCTGACAACCTTTTAGACAACGTGACGTGTCATTACGGTCGGGTCATTATTCGAACCGTTTTCCTACAACCAGCCATAGCGCATATTGCGAGGCGGTTTCCTTGACACGGGATTCTCATCAATACGGGTATGGGTAATCCCACCATGCCATCAATCATGGCGCTTGGGAAGCAAGCGATTCCCAACAGGAAAGTGGGGAGGCGCACCGCTTTCGGCGCCTCTATAAAGGGATAAGATTTCCCCATTTTTACCCACGCCTTCTTCCTCCTTTTCCCACTTTTGCCCCCTCGAGCTCCAGCGCCCAAGCCCAAGTCTTCTCCACGCAGCTAAACATGTCCGGAGCAGGAGGCAAGTGGGTGGCTTCCACCGTCAAGGAGAAGCATATCGCAAATCTTCGGGCGGCCGGATACTTGGCCGCAGACATAGAGCACCGGCTACCAGACGCCGGGCAGGTCATTCCGACCCCAGGACCCCACGAGAGGGTCATGTTTGTCGCCCACTTCGTCCGTGGATCGGGATTTCCACTTCATCCCTTCGTCCGCGAGCTCATGTTCTACTACGGGCTAGATTTCCATGATCTAACCCCGAATTTCGTCCTCAACATCTCGGCATTCATCGTCGTATGCGAGGCCTTCCTCCGCATCCGGCCTCACTTCGGCCTATGGCTACAAACCTTCTGTGTGAAGCCGAAGATTGTAAGCGGCCAGCAAGCGGAGTGCGGAGGGGCCATGGTGGGCAAGATGCCTAACGTCACCTAGCTAGACGGATCCTTTGCGGAGACCGTAAAAGGGTGGCAATCGGGGTGGTTCTACATCACCGAGCCACGCGGCGCCAACTGGGCGGCGGCCCCCGAGTTCCGATTCGGAGCCCCCATGCGGCTCACCTCCTGGGAAAAGAAGGGCCTGTCCTGGGGTGAATCTACGGAGCTGACCGGACTCTAGACCTGCATCAAAAGCATGAAGGACAAGAACAACAAGCTTGTCAACGTGATCCAGGTCATGCTCGTTCGCCGGATTCTCCCGTGCCAAAGACGGGCATTTAATCTATGGGAGTTCATCCCGGCTGAACACCAGACGCTCCGGAAGCTCTACGACATGATGCACAAAGGCGCATGGAAGGTGTTGTTCAAGGCCTCCGAAGTACCTCCTCCCACATCCGAGGACCGCCGCGCGGCCTCCTAGTCAGGTGAGTTTTCATACTACCACTGGATTCGTTTCTTCCCAATATATTCATGGGGGGAGTCTTAAGTGATTATGCATATTTGTTCAGGATTATGTGGAGACAGCGGAGCAGATTGACTGTCCGGCTCCGCTGCCAGAAGGCCAAGCTGATGCTCTCCTGACGGAGATGCTAGTCCCGGCGCCCTATAAGGCGCCGGAGAAGAAGGCCGAAAAGAAGGCCTCGGGGATCCGAAAGGGTCTCCGGCGTAAGGTTGTGCCGGAAGCCTCGTTCGAAGATGACGAGGCACACTCCTCCCTCGAAGGGGAGGAAGAAGAAGAAGAATAATAAGGGGCCACCCCACCCGGAGAGGGTGAGGGGCCCGGGAAGGCGGACCAGGGGGCCGGGAAAGGTCCTCGGCGCAAGGCCGTCATACCCACGTCGTCTGACGACGACGAGACAGATTCCTCCCGCGGAGGCGGGGGGAAAGCAAGAAGAAACTCTACCTCCCTGCACTAGGGAGGAGAAAAATAGAAAAGCCACCCCAGAGGGGGAGGCTGGGACGTCCAAGAAGGGAAAGGTGTCCCTTCCGGACTACTCCGCCACGGCCGCCCATAGCAAGGAGGGGTAGTTGCCCCGGGGGAAGCACCTAGCGCGATCGTAAGTATCCGCACTTTATCATGACTTTACTTCATAGCCTTTTTTTAACACCGAACATATATGCAGTCCGGCCAGGGCTAATCCTGAGGTATCTTCTTCTGGGTCCCTGAGCGATTCCGAGATGAACTCGCTCCCGACGGCCACTACTCGTCAGCCCACGGATGACATGGAGGTGTTGTCTCGAAGGCTCCCAGAGTGGGGGAGGTGACTCTGGAGACGCCCCAAGGCGGGATTCCAGGTGTCGGACACGCGGGGTACAAGATCCCCAGGGATCGCGTCGATGAGAGCCACAGTAGGCCAGGCTCTTAGCCGAACACTGTTCCGGAACCGTCAAAGGTTCCTGACTCAGGCAGGCAGTCCCTCGTTAGGGAGGGCTAGCCGTCTGCGGCGAGGACTTCTATTGCGCCCGAGGCGCCGGATTGTCTGCTGGAAGCGCTTCGCGGCGCTTCCATGAATGAAGAGCACCGTACTCTTCTGAGTGCGGTGATTCAGAAGGTTTCGTCCGCCAAAAGCGGACTAACCGAAGCTTGCACTAGCCTCCTGACAGGCTTTGAGGTAAGTAATAAGAACGTATGAGATTACCACCCGACAGGTAGTAGCCCCTGATACTCTGTTTGGTGTTCGGAAGGAAAAGCCAAACAGAGGGTCAATTATAATCCGCAGGAGTCTAATAATAAATATTCATGTGAATAAGCAGGATGTGCTGCTTGCCACTGCTGCCTGCACAACCAAGGTTGCTGAACTAAAGCGGGACCTAGAGCAGGCGCAGGGAGAGCTCGACCTCATGAAGTGGCAGCTCAAAGAGAACAAGGGTAAGTGATTCCCCGCTCTTATGTATTTAAGGATAGACAAAATTGGTTAGTCTAATGCCAAAGCGTCGTGACTGTATAACAGGGGCCACCGCCGAAGTGGCGTCCCTGAAGAAAGTGTTATCCGAGGCCGAAGACAAGGCGGCCTTGGAATGCAAGGAGCGCGAAACGGAAAGTGCTAGAGTGGGCGAGGTATAGCAAGAGCTCCGGGACCTCGGCAAGAAGTACGAGTCCACGGAGCATGATATGAAGATGAAAGAGGCCGAGCTTGCGAAGGCCTTGGTGAGTATGAAAGACGCCAAGGCCGAAGCCGAGAAGGTACAGTAGGAAAACTAGGAGGCCAAAAAGATAGCAGCAGGTAAGAAATTCTTTATGCAAAGCAATCATGTGGAGGAGGCATTTCTTTTACTTACTCGAATTCGGAGCTCTCCAGGGGCATTCGCAGATCTGCCACGCAGCATATCAGACGCTGCAGAGTTCTACCATGCCCAGGAGGGGAGCTCAACGGAGAAGCTGTTCTGGTCCAAGTATGCTGGGGCTGAACACCCAATGCCTCTGAGTGACCAACTAAAGCAGTTGGTCGAACTCCACAGGGCGGCCGAAGTGGCTATGAAAGATTTCATAGTCCGGCTGTGGCCTGGTGAGCCCCTGCCCACTAGCTACTTCGGCCTGATCAAGCGGATGGTGAATGCATGTCCACGACTTGAAGTTATCAAGCGATCTGTTTGCACTGAGGGTGCCCGCCGGGCCTTTGCCCGCGCGAAGGTGCATTGGGGCAAGTTGTATGCTAAGAAGCTGGTGAAGGACGGTCCGCCAGAGGGAAAGGAGCATCGCCATCCCGGGAAGTACTATGATGGTGTTATGAAGGGCGCCCGTCTCGTGGCCGATGAGTGTACGAAGGACAAGATCTTTGACTAAATGTACCTCTGCCGCTGTTGTAATTTAAAGACGAATTTACTTGTGCTATGTAGCACTGTTTGATTTAAAATATTACCTTTTGTGCGGCTGTTTATAAAATTCTAAAAGTAGGCCAGTCGTCAGCTTCTACCCCCACGTAACTAGTACTGGGGTGTTCGTGGAAAACCTGGACACTCTTTATCCAAATGTTTGGTACCTTAATGAGGTGTCCGGCGCAGCGAACAAGGCAATCAGACTATGCGGCTTTATAACTTTCACTTAGCCATAGAAGTCTACAATTTTAAATTTCAGCGAAGCCCCTAGAATCCGGAAGGCCGAATTGGGGCGCTATATACGCCTAGATCAGATGAAGCCGATTTATCGCCTAAAGCGGAAAAATCTTTAAGGATTTTAAGACCTCTCGAACAGCGACCAGCTCTCGCCACATCATGCCGGTCAGTTTTCGGCTTTCTCTACTGAGGTGCTCGTGCGAAAGAACCAGGACACAATCGCAGTAGTTCTCCCTACGCTACCTTAGCCGATATAACGGAATGTAAGGTACCACAACAAGGGAGCCGGGCTAACCCAACTATAGACCCAAGACATGATTCGGAGCTGATGCATATAGTGCTATAAGTTCGGGGTGCCGCACTGTTGAAAGTGTTCGGACTTGACTTGTCGTATTTATGGGGCGCCATAAGAAGCCCCTGGCAAACTGACCGTACCAAGGTGTACGGATGCAATATCAAATAAACATTATAAGAAAAATGCTCAGATAAGAATAATAAGCTGACGTTATATATGATCTTCCATTGATGAATAATATGTTTAAGTGTATGTTCACAATGGATGCATTAAGCGGAGATAAATAGGACTATTTTACATGTCCTATCCAGGGGCCGATCACGTACAGATAGATAAAACAGGTATATGCGATCGTAAATAGATTCCACCTAGGTGTTTCCTTCTGTGCGCACAGCCTATTGCCTCCTTGGTTTTCTCTCCGATGTAAGTCCGGCAATCCGGCTCTTCTGAAGAGGCTGCACTAAAGCAATGTCCTGAAAGGTAAAAGGGGAAGATTATGAAGGTAAGTTGCGGCGATACTGCAATGTTGACTGAGTCACTGATGCGCCTCCGCCTGGGCCCATGGTATTTTTAGTGCGAAATTGTGTACGCGTGGCACGAATGCTGCTTTGATGGGATTTGAGCGGAGGCCAGACTGCTAATCGCGCTCTTGGTGTGCCTGATGATCCTGTTGTGGGGTGCTCTGGACTCGCTTGATAGTGCTTGAGGTTGTTCTTGCCGGATTGGTAGTTTGACGGAGGAGGAGGCTGCATTGTACTTCTGCTGTGAGGGCTGCAGTATGCTCTTCTATATGGAGAGAGTGGTCCATGTTTCCGTTGACTGTTATGACCCCGCATGGGCCTGGCATCTTGAGCTTGAGGTATGCATAGTGTGGTACCGCATTGAATCTAGCGAATGCGGTTCATCCGAGTAGTGCATTGTAACCACTACGGAAAGGGACGATATTGAAGATTAACTCTTTGCTTCGGAAGTTGTCCGGAGATCCGAAGACTACTTCCAATGTTATAGAGCCCGTACAGCGGGCCTCTACTCCAGGAATTACACCTTTAAAGGTGGTTTTGGTGGGCTTGATCCTTGAAGGGTCGATGTCCATTTTGCGCACTGTGTCCTGATAAAGCAGGTTCAGGCTGCTGCCGCCGTCCATAAGGACTCGCGTGAGGTGAAATCCGTCGATGATTGGGTCTAAGACCAATGTGGCCGAGCCGCCGTGACGGATGCTAGTAGGATGATCCCTACGATCAAAGGTGATCGGACAAGCTGACCATGGGTTGAACTTAGGGGCGACTGGCTCCATCGCGTAGACGTCCCATAGTGCCCGCTTCCATTCCCGCTTGGGGATGTGAGTGGCGTAGATCATGTTGACCGTTTTCACCTGGGGGGGATCTCTTCTGTCCCCTCGTGTTCGGACGTCGGGGCTCCTCATCATCGTTGTTGTGCAGCCCCTTGTCCTTGTTTTTGTTGTTTATTTTGCCGGCCTGTTTGAATACCCAGCAGTCTCTGTTGGTGTGGTTGGCTGGCTTGTCCGGGGTGCCACGAATTTGGCACAAGCGCTCCAGTATACGGTCCAGACTGGACGGTCCCTGATTGTTTCTTTTGAAAGGCTTCTTCCGCTGACCGGACTTGGATCCGCTGAATCCGGCATTTACTATCGTGTCTTCAGTGTTGTCGCCGTTGTTTCGTCACTTATGTCTGTTGCGTCGTGGCTTGCCGTTATTGTCGCGGACATCCGAAGTGCTGGAATGTGGCGTGGTGCCGCTGCGAGCCAACCAGCTGTCCTCGCCCGCGCAAAAGTGGGTCATTAGTGTTGTGAGAGCTGCCATGGACTTGGGTTTTTCCTGGCCGAGGTGTCGAGCAAGCCACTCGTCACGGATATTATGCTTAAAAGCCGCCAGGGCTTCGGCGTCCGGACAGTCGACTATTTGGTTCTTTTTAGTTAGGAACCGACTCCAGAATTTCCTGGCTGACTCTCCGGGCTGTTGAGTAATGTGGCTCAGGTCATCAGCGTCCGGTGGTCGCACATATGTGCCCTGGAAGTTGTCGAGGAATGCATCTTCAAGGTTTTCCCAACTGCCAATGGAAATTGCTGGCAGACTGTTTAGCCAGTGCTGGGCTGGTCATTTGAGCTTAAGGGGAAGATACTTGATGGCGTGTACATCATCTCCGCGGTCCATGTGGATGTGGAGAAGGAAATCTTCGATCCATACTGCGGGGTCTGTTGTGCCATCGTATGATTCGATGTTTACGGGTTTGAACCCTTTTGGGAATTCATGATCCATCACTTTGTCAGTGAAGCAGAGGGGGTGTGCGGCGCCTCTGTGCCGGGCTACGCAGTTCGAATTGGTCTGGATTGCCATGTTCGGCCCGGCCGGACTTGTTGATGATGTATCCGGCGTCACGGTCATCATCGCGCGCTGGGGCATGCCCCCGCGATCCGTAGATCGATCTTGGCTGTCCTACTTTGTTTTCCAGAATATCTTGAAGGTCTTGCCTATTGCCCCGGGCCGTAGTATATTGGAGTGGGGGTGTGGGCTGGTATTCGGGCTGATATCCCGTTTTATCCCGACCACGGGGTGGCCGGTCAGCCGTTTGGCGCTCGAGTCCATATTCCTTGGCTGCCAGGACTTCAGTCCATCTATTTGTGAGCAGGTCTTGATCAGCCTGGAGTTGCTGCTCCTTCTTCTTCAGGCTCCTCACAGTGGCAATAAGCCGGCGCTTGCAGCGCTCCTGCTCCACGGGATCCTCAGGCACGCCAAACTCGTCGTCGCCGACGCTAATCTCGTCTTCGGAGGGGGGCATATAGTTGTCCTCCTCCGGATATCCGTCAGTCGCCTGTTCGTCTGGGCTGACCTGCTCATCTTCCTTTTTGGCCTGCTCGAAGACGGGCTGGTCAGGGTTGTATTCCTCTTCGGCACCATCCGGATTGCTTTCCTCTTCGGGGCTGGTATTGCTATGGCGGGGCTTGGAGCGGCGCCGACAACGCCCATGCTTTGCTTTTCTCCCTGAGGGGTTATCATCCGTTGCCTCATCACCATTGGTTTCCTTTGGAGTGTCCACCATGTATATATCGTATGTGGAGGTGGCCATCCACCGCCCTGTGAGAGGTGGATCCTGTAATTCTCCTGCATCGTCGTCCATACCGTCGATGTCTTCGGAGTCGAAGTCAAGCACGTCGGTTAAATCATCGACCGTGGTAATGAAGTGGTTGGTGGGTGGGTAGCGAATTCCTTCATCGCCTGCTTCCCACTCAAGCCGGACATAGTTCGGCCCAGAGCCTCCTGACAAAGAGAGAGACTTTAATGAGTTCAGCATGTCGCCAAAGGGCGAGTGCTGGAAGATATCCGCAGCGGTAAACTCCATTACCGGAGCCCAACCTGGCACGACTGGCTCGAGAGTGTGCGGACCGGAACCAACAACCGGATGCAAGTCCGGGGGCCCGGGGTTATAGGCTTCCGCAGAGGTGAGACCTGTGTTCGGCTCCACCACCGATGAGTGTGCGGCCTGCGGGGCGGGGTCCATCCCTCCATCCTTACTGCAGGGGTGATATCCCGAGCATCGTCTGACAGCAGGTCTAAGCCGTGCCCATCGTAACTGTTCGGTGCTCCTGGCGCAGGCTCAAATCCGTCGAAGATCAAGTCTCCGCGAATATCCGCCGTGTAGTTCAAGTTTTCAAACCTGACCTGGTGGCCGGGGGCGTAGCTATCGATCTGCTCCAGATGGCCAAGAGAATTGGCCCGCAGTGCGAAGCCGCCAAACACGAAGATCTGTCCGGGGAGAAAAGTCTCCCCCTGGATCGTGTTGTTGACGATTGAAGCTGCCATCAAGCCCTGCAGCGATGTCATAGAGGAACTCTCAATGAAAGCACCAATGTCGGTGTCAAAACCGGCGGATCTCGGGTAGGGGGTCCCGATCTGTGCGTCTAGGCTGATGGTAATAGGAAGCAAGGGACACAATGTTTACCCAGGTTCAGGCCCTCTCGATGGAGGTAAAACCCTACTTCCTGCTTGATTAATATTGAAGATATGAGTAGTACAAGAGTAGATCTACCACGAGATCGTAGAGGCTAAACCCTAGGAGCTAGCCTATGATGGTATGATTGTAATTGTGATCGGCCTTCTAAGGACCATCCTCTCCGGTTTATATAGACACCGGAGAGGGCTAGGGTTTACATGGAGTCGGTTACAAGGAAGGAACACAATATCCGGATCGCCAAGCTTGTCTTCCATGCAAAGGAGAGTCCCATCCAGACATGGGCCGAAGTCTTGAGTCTTGTATCTTCACACTTCAATAGTCCAGACGTTGTACACAGTCCGGCTGTCCGGATACCCCCTAATCCAGGACTCCCTCAGTAGTACCGCTACCCCCAGTGGTAGTACCGTGAGGACGAGCAGTAGTACCGCACCGGCGGTTCTACCATCCTTTTGCCTCCTCGCTGTTGTCTTTCAAAGGGCTTCCACCGCCCTAGCAGTAGTACCGCTCCCATGGGCCGTGAGCATAACGGTTGGTTTTTTTCACCTATAAAAGGGGGTCTTCTTCCCCAATGAACCTTATCCTTTGAGCTCGTGTTCTTCCCCCATTGTTAACCTTCTTTGAGCTTGCTACCTCTCAATCCCTCCATGGATT
This sequence comes from Triticum aestivum, assembly GCF_018294505.1. NCBI lineage: Eukaryota > Viridiplantae > Streptophyta > Magnoliopsida > Poales > Poaceae > Triticum > Triticum aestivum. Next base: position 593,557,624 of record NC_057810.1, read on the forward strand.
CTTGCTAGTTTTGGGGGAGAAAGAGAGAGGAGATCTAGATCCACATTTCCACCAATCACTTTCTCCTCTATGTGAGGGGAACCCCTTGGATCTAGATCTTGGAGTTCTTGGTGTTCTCCTTCTTGTTCTTCCTCTCATTTTCTTCCCTAGCATTAGTTGATTTGGTGGGATTTGCGAGAGAAGGACTTGGGCACTCCGTGTGCCCTTGCCATTGCATTTGGTGCATCGGTTTGTGTTCTCCACGGTGATACGTGGAAGTTACAAGTTGAGAAGCTTATTACTCTCGGGTGCTTGGTACCCTTGAGCTTGTTCCTCTTGGGTGCTTGGGTGCCCTAGATGGTTGGTGGTGCTTGGAGCTCAATCATTGTGGTGTAAAGCTCCGGGTAAACATCGGGGTCTCCAATTAGGTTGTGGAGATCGCCCCAAGCAATTTGACGGGTACCGGTGACTGCCCCCAGGGGTTGCCAAAGTGTACAGGTTTGGTGACCGCCCCCAAGGGTTGCCATTTGTACGGGTTCGGTGACCGCCCTCAAGGGTCCCTTAGTGGAATCACGGCATCTTGCATTGTGCGAGGGCGTGAGGAGATTATGGTGGCCCTAGTGGCTTCTTGGGGAGCATTATGCCTCCACACTGCTCCAAATGGAGATTAGCATCCGCAAGGGTGTGAACTTCGAGATACATCATCGTCTCCGCGTTCCTCAGTTATCTATTACCCGAGCCCTTTACTTATGCACTTTACTTGTGATAGCCATATTGTTTCTTGTCATATATCTTGCTATCACTTAGTTGTTTATCTTGCTTAGCATAAGTTGTTGGTGCACATAGGTGAGACTAGTTGTTGTAGGTTTTGTGCTTGACAAATTAACCGCTAGGTTTATTCCGCATTTGTTCAAGACTAAACCGTAATTATTTTAAAGCTCCTATTCACCCCCTCCCCTCTAGGCGACATCCTCGATCTTTCAACTGGCCGCATCACCCATCGACGAGCTCGTAGTGTTCCCTTTCCTTAGTTGCCGGTCGTAGCAAAAATGCTAGCCAGTTCTAGAAAAAATGCAAGCTGGGGATAGAAAAAATGCTTGTTGGTTACAACAAAAATGTCTCACCATTGCTAACTGATACGTCTCTGTCGTATCTACTTTTCCAAACACTTTTGCCCATGTTTTGGACTCTAACTTGCATGATTTGAATGGAACTAACCCGGACTGACGCTGTTTTTAGCAGAACAGCCATGGTGTTATTTTTGTGCAGAAATAAAAGTTCTCGAAATGACCTGAAAATCCACGGAGCAACTTTTTAGAATTAATAAAAATACTGGTGAAAGAATTAGCGTCAGGGGGCCCACACCCTGTCCACGAGGGTGGGGGCGCGCCCCCTCCCCCTGGGCGCGCCCCCTGCCTCATGGGCCCCCTGAACGTCCACCGACCTCAACTCCAACTCCATATATTTGCTTTCAGGGAGAAAAAAATCAGAGAGAAAGTTTCATCGCGTTTTACGATACGGAGCCGCCGCCAAGCCCTAATCTCTCTCGGGAGGGCTGATCTGGAGTCCGTTCGGGGCTCCGGAGAGGGGGATTCGTTGTCGTCGTCATCATCAACCATCCTCCATAACCAATTTCATGATGCTCACCACCGTGCGTGAGTAATTCCATCGTAGGCTTGCAGGACGGTGATGGGTTGGATGAGATTTACCACGTAATCAAGTTAGTTTTGTTAGGGTTTGATCCCTAGTATCCACTATGTTCTGATATTGATGTTGCTATGACTTTGCTATGCTTAATGCTTATCACTTGGGCCCGAGTGCCATGATTTCAGATCTGAACCTATTATGTTTTCATGAATATATGTGAGTTCTTGATCCTATCTTGCAAGTCTAGAGTCACCTATTATGTGTTATGATCCAACAACCCTGAAGTGACAATAATCGGGATACTTCTCGGTGATGACCGTAGTTTGAGGAGTTCATGTATTCAATATGTGTTAATGCTTTTGTCCAGTACTCTTTTAAAAGGAGGCCTTAATATCCCTTAGTTTCCATTAGGACCCCGCTGCCACGGGAGGGTAGGACAAAAGATGTCATGCAAGTTCTTTTCCATAAGCACGTATGACTATATTCGGAATACATGCCTACATTACATTGATGAACTGGAGCTAGTTCTGTGTCACCCTATGTTATAACTATTACATGAGGAATCGCATTCGACATAATTATCCATCACTTATCCAATGCCTACGAGCTTTTCACATATTGTGCTTTGCTTATTTACTTTATCATTGCTACTATTACAATTACTACAAAACCGCTACCCTTACTTTTGCTACTGTTACCGTTACTTCCATACTACTTTGCTACTAAATACTTTGTTGCGGATACTAAGTTATCCAGTTGTGGTTGAATTGACAACTCAACTGCTAATACTTGAGAATATTCTTTGGCTCCCCTTGTGTCGAATCTATAAATTTGGGTTGAATACTCTACCCTCGAAAACTATTGCGATCCCCTATACTTGTGGGTTATCAAGACTATTTTCTAGCGCCGTTGCCAGGGAGCATAGCTCTATTCTTTGAGATACTTCGGATTTATATCTGCTGGTCACTATGAGGAACTTGAAAGACGAAAGAACTAAGATTTTTACGTCAACTACGAGGGGAGGTAAGGAACTGCCATCTAGCTCTGCACTAGATTCTCCTTCCGTTTTGAGTAAGCTTGCGACACCTAAACCTGCAACTGCTATGAATTCTGATATGTCGCATGTTATTGATGATGCCACTTTTGCTATGCATGATACTTATGATGAAACTACTTCTTTGCTTGATACTACTGTGCCATTAGGTGAATTCCTAGATGAAAAACTTGCTAGGGCTAGAGAGAATGAAATTATTGAAGATAGTGATGATGAAGGTTCTCCCCCTAAGTATGAATTGCCTGTTGTTCTTGATGGTTATGTTATGGATGAAGAAACTGCTAGAGATTTTCTTGCTTGCAATGATATATCTGATCTTAAGAAGTTATTGGCTAAACTGAAACAGAAAACTCTAAATGCTAGAATGAAATATGACCCTGCTTTTGCTACTTCACCTATGTTTGTTACTGATAAGGATTATGAATTCTCTGTTGATCCTGAGGTAATTACTTTGGTTGAATCTAATCCTTTTTATGGCTATGAATCTGAAACTGTTGTGGCACATCTTACTAAATTAAATGATATAGCCACCCTGTTCACTAATGATGAGAAATCTCACTACTACTATATCCTTAAGATATTTCCATTATCATTAAAGGGTGATGCTAAAACTTGGTATAATTCTCTTGATCCTGGTTGTGTGCGTAGTCCCTAGGATATGATTTATTACTTCTCTGCTAAATATTCCCCTGCTCATAAGAAACAAGTTGTCTTAAGGGAAATATATAATTTTGTGCAAATTGAAGAAGAGAGTCTCCCACAAGCTTGGGGGAGGCTTCTCCGATTACTTAATGCTTTGCCTGATCATCCTCTTAAGAAAAATGAAATACTTGATATCTTCTATAATGGACTAACTGATGCTTCCAAGGACAACTTGGATAGTTGTGTTGGTTGTGTTTTCAGGGAAAGAATAGTCGATCAAGCTGAATTGCTATTAAATAATATGTAGACTAATGAAAGTAATTGGACACCTCCTGGGCCAATTGAGCCAACTCCTAAACCAACTCCGCAGAAAAGGGGAGTTCTATTTCTCAGTCATGAAGATATGCAAGAGGCAAAGAAATCTATGAAATAAAAAGGTATTAAAGCTGAAGATGTTAAGAATTTACCTCCTGTTGAAGAAATACATGGTCTTAATCTACCACCTATTGAAGAAACACATGGTCTTGATAACCCAACACAGGTAGTAAAGGTAAATTCTCTCTATAGATATGATAAATTTGAAATCCCCTCTACTAAGTTTCCTAGCCAATGTTTGGATGAATTTGATGACTTTATGGCTAGACAAGAAAATTTCAATGCTTATGTTGGTAGAGAATTAAAGAGTAATTCTTACATGATTGGACGCTTGAGTGATTATATGGCTGGAGTTAAATATGAATTTAAAATCATTAGTAAATATGCTTCTATGGTTACTACTCGAGCGGAACAAGTACTTAAAGCTCAAAGTGATTTGCTCGATGAATTAAATAATAAACATGATTTTGCTGTTAGAGTGGCTACAAGAACTGGTAAAATGGCTCAGGGACCTTTGTATCCTGAAGGCCACCCTAAGAGAATTGAGCAAGATTCTCAGAGTGATAATTTAGATGCACCTAGTCCTTCTAAAAAGAAGAAAAAGAAAAATGATAGGACTTTGCATGCTTCTACTGAACCTGTTATAGACACACCTGAGAATCCCAATGATATTTCTATTTTTGATGCTGAAACACAATCGGGTGATGAACATGAACCTAGTGATAATGTCAATGATAATGTTCATGTTGATGCTCAACCTAGCAATAATAATGATGTAGAGATTGAACCTGTTGTTGATCTTGATAACCCACAATCAAAGAATCAACATTATGATAAGAGAGACTTTGTTGCTAGGAAGCACGGTAAAAAAAGAGAACCATGGGTTCAAAAACCCATGTCTTTTCCTCCTAAGCCATCCAAGAAAAGGGATGATGAAGATTTTGAGTGCTTTGCTGAAATGATTAGACCTATCTTCTTACGTATGCGCTTAACTGATATGCTTAAAGTAAATCCTTATGCTAAATACATTAAGGATATCATCACAAATAAAAGAAAGATATCGGAAGCTAAAATTTCCACCATGCTTGCTAATTACACTTTTAAAGGTGGAATACCAAAGAAACTAGGACATCCAGGGGTACCAGCTATACCATGCTCCATTAAAAGAAACTATGTTAAAACTGCTTTTTGTGATCTTGGAGCCGGTGTTAGTGTTATGCCTCTCTCTTTATATCATAGACTTGAATTGAATAAGTTGACACCTACTGAAATATCTTTGCAAATGGCTGATAAATGAACTGCTATACATGTCGGTATTTGTGAGGATGTACCTGTTGTGGTTGCAAACGTTAATATTTTAACGGACTTTGTTATTCTTGATATTCCCGAGGACGATAGTATGTCGATTATCCTTGGTAGACCCTTTTTGAATACTGCAGGGGCTGTTATTGATTGCAACAAAGGCAATGTCACTTTTCATGTTAATGGTAATGAGCATACGGTACACTTTCCGAGGAAACAACCTCAAGTTCATAGCATCAATTATATTGGAAAAATTCCAACTATCATTATTGGAGGTTTTGAGTTTCCTCTTTCTACTGTCAAGAAAAAATATGATATTCTTATTATTGGGGATGTCATATCCCCGTTGAGGTAACCTAGTGTTATTCGAAATTTCTCCGGTTCCATGTTATTCGGAATGAGTTTGTTAACAAGACTTGATCAACCTTGTTAGTGGATTCCTTTTGATGATCATGAGATGGATGAAGTTAGAAGGCACAACCTTCTGTACCCTCTTTTAACTTTCTGTTATTTAGAATAAATAAAGCAAAAATAGTATTTTCTGTCTGTTTTCTGAATTATCCATGTAATAAAAAATACCACGAAAATAAAAGTTCTCCAAATTCCCGGCCAATTTAGTATGATTTTTCTAGAATATTTGAGAATATTTGGCACTGAGAACACAACAGGGGGAGCTGGCACCTAGCCACGAGGGTCCAGGGCGCGCCCACCCCTATAGGGCGCGCCCCCTGCCCCGTGGGCCCATGGTGGCCCCCCTCCACTTATTCCTGCACCCACACACTTCATCTTCCTCCCAAAAAATCACCATCCAGCTCAAGCACGAGTTCTAGCTCATTTTACTGCGATTTTCGATCTCCTTGCTCAAAGCTCCATTCACAAAACTGCTTTGGGAGATTGTTCCTTGGTATGTGACTCCTCCAATGGTCCAATTAGTTTTTGTTCCAGTGCTTTGTTCATTGCAAATTTTTGCTGCCTATGTGACTCTGTTCTTGAGCTTGCATGTCAAATTTATGAGGTCCCAAGTAATTCTAATGCATGATATAGGCTCTAGGCACTTTTGGGAGTAGTTGCTATCAACCTTGTTGAGTTTGATTCACTTTTATTTTGAGTTACTAAAATTTTTAGAATTTTCAGAAAATGATTAAGAGATTTTTGAGGGGCTCTTCTAGCCAAGGATCCAAGGATAAACAAGCTAAGGAGAAAGAAAAGGCCAAGTATAATCTTCCTCGCGTGGCAGAAGTACGGCCGTGTGAATGGCCTTGTCATGATTTCTTTAGAGCAGCCGGGATTTATGAAGACTTTTATTCTTTGGCTGATACTGCGGGCCTCACCGACTTCCCCCACGACCGGATCGAACAGTATCTCTTACTCACCAATACTTTCGTGCAAAACTTCTACTATTATCCTAAGAATTCACCTCCTTCGGTAGTTTTCCATTTATATGATGTGGCTAGGAGATGTCATTACGTGATTTTTGCACGGTCTGCAGAATACCCTTCGAGGGCAGCTTAGAGGAACCACATCATAAAGATGTGGATGGTTTTATTGATACTATTACTGTAGGGGAATCGAGGAAGGTTCCCTATGCAAGAATTACTAGCATACATTTTCCTGTTTTACGCTACTTTGCGATATTTGCTAGTCGATGCTTAATTGGTCGCAGAAACTGTGGAAACCTTAGTGTTCCTGATATTATTATTTTGTTCCATGCTTTATTTCGTGACAACTCTGTTAGTATGGGTGCTATTATTGCTAAACAATTAAGCCTGAACCGTACAAAGGGCCCCATCTTTGGAGGTATCTATGTTGCACGCCTTGCTAAACATTTCAGGATACCTATTAGGAATTTTGAGAAAGAGGAAAAGTTGTTGCCCCCTACCTTTCTAGACTATAAGAGCATGGTAGCACATGAGTTTATTGTTAAAAATGATGATAAGATGCTTTTATATAATTTGAGATTTCACAAGAAACACAGTGAGACTGTTGTCTTGCCTGCACCCTCTTTGTTTGATTTAACTGCAGACCATTACCTCGTCCTGCCGGCGACCGTTTACGTGCACCAAGGCCAAACATCAGCTCCAGATCCTGAGCCGGAACCACCACTTGACCCTTATCGTCCATCATCTTATTAGTGGGATCCGGAGGAGATCGCCATCTAGTGGCAATATGATGACACTCCTTAGTACACCAGAGAGAGTAGCCATGATCCATGGGCATAGACCAACTTAGGCCAAAAGCCTAAGCTTGGGGGAGTACGTATTTCTCACCAACATTACATTTATGTTCACACAATCATTCTAGTTGTCGGTGCTCATACTCTTTCATTGTACTATCCATGCTAGTTTATTTTATTTTTCCATTTTCCTTCTTCTGTGTTTGATAAACCTTAAGAAAAACCAAAAAAAATAGTTAGTTTATTTTCCATGCTTGTAGTAACAATTAAAATAAAACCCAAAATGATTTCTCGTTCTTCTTTTGCTTGTTGGGAGCTTTCCCGTGTAAATAGTTTTATTTCTTTTCTTTCCTTTGAGGGTCGAGAGGAGAAGACCATAATGAAAATGTTTAAGTGGCTCTCATATGCATGATTGTTGATTTAACCAAGGACCCATATTACCTTGTCTTCTCCCTTGAATTGAATGCTTGCAGATTCCAGCTTAGTCCAATGCACGTGCACTATTATTATTATACACAGCGTTCGGTCGTGCGAGTGAAAGGCAATAATGACGACATATGATGGACTGCCTGAGATAAGAGAAGCTGGTATGAACTTGACCTCTCTTGTTTTTGTAAATATGATTAGTTCATCGTTCCTGATTCAGCCTATTATGAATAAACATGTTTGCAATGACAATTAGAGATTATAGTTGCTTATTCCATGCTTAATTAGCTACGAGTTTATAATGGTTTACCTTGCGTGCCAACATGCTATTAAAATGGTTGTGATGTGGTATCATAGGCTGGTATCCTCCTTTGAATGATTCAGTGACTCGGCACATGTTCACGCATGTAGTTGAAACAAAATCAACATACCCTTCACGATATTTATGTTCATGGTGGATTATATCCTACTCATGCTTGCACTTAGTGTTGATTAATTTTAATGCATGTTCATGACTGTCGTCGCTCTCCCAGTTGGTCTCTTCCCAGTCTCTTGCTAGCCTTCACCTGTACTAAGCGGGAATACTGCTTGTGCATCCAAACTCCATAAACCCCAAAGTTATTCCATATGAGTCCACCATACCTTCCTATATGCGGTATCTACCTGTCGTTCCAAGTAAATTTGTATGTGCCAAACTCCAAACCTTCAAATGAAATTCTGTTTTGTATGCTCAAGTAGCTTGATAACCCACAAGTGTAGGGTATCGCAATAGCTTTCGAGGGTAGAGTATTCAACCCAAATTTATTGATTCGACACAAGGGGAGCCAAAGAATATTCTTAAGTATTAGCAGTTGAGTTGTCAATTAAACCACACCTAGATAACTTAGTATCTGCAGCAAAGTATTTAGTAGCAAAGTAGTATGATAGTAATGGTAATAGTGGCAAAAGTAAATATAGCAGTTTTTGTTGGGGAACGTAGTAATTTCAAAAAAATTCCTATGTACACACAAGATCATGGTGATGGCATAGCAACAAGAGGGGAGAGTGTTGTCCACGTACCCTCGTAGACCGTAAGCGGAAGCGTTAGCACAACGCGGTTGATGTAGTCGTACGTCTTCACGATCCGACCAATCCAAGCACCGAACGTACGGCACCTCCGAGTTCAGCACACGTTCAGCTCGATGACGATCCCCGGGCTCCGATCCAGCAAAGCTTCGGGGATGAGTTCTGTCAGCACGATGGCGTGGTGACGATGATGATGCTCTACCGGCGCAGGGCTCCGCCTAAACTCCGCGATGATATGACCGAGGTGGAATATGGTGCGGGGGGCACCGCACACGGATAAGGAACGATCCGTAGATCAACTTGTGTGTCTATGGGGTGCCCCCCGCCCCCGTATATAAAGGAGCTAGGGGGGAGGAGGCGGCCGGCCAAGGAGGGCGCGCCAAGGGGGGAGTCCTACTCCCACCGGGAGTAGGACTCCCTTCTTTCCTAGTTGGAATAGGAGAAGGGGGGAAAGAGGAGGAAGAGGGGAAGGAAGGGGGGCGCCCCCCCCCCTTCCCTTTTCTCCCTCGAGGCCCATGTAGGCCCAATAACCCCCCGGGGGGTTCCGGTAACCTCCCGGTACTCCGGTAAAATGCCGATTTCACCCGGAACAATTACGATGTCCAAATATAGGCTTCCAATATATCGATCTTTATGTCTCGACCATTTCGAGACTCCTCATTACGTCCGTGATCACATCCGGGACTCCGAAAAAACTTCGGTACAACAAAACTTATAAACTCATAATAAAACTATCATCGTAACGTTAAGCGTGCGGACCCTACGGGTTCGAGAACTATGTAGACATGACCTAGAACTATTCTCGGTCAATAACCAATAGCGGAACCTGGATGCCCACATTGGTTCCTACATATTCTACAAAGATCTTTATCGGTCAAACCGCATAACAACATACGTTGTTCCCTTTGTCATCGGTATGTTACTTGCCCGAGATTTGATCGTCGGTATCCAATACCTAGTTCAATCTCGTTACTGGCAGGTCTCTTTACTCGTTCCGTAATGCATCATCCCATAACCAACTCATTTGGTCACATTGCTTGCAAGGCTTATAATGATGTGCACTACCGAGAGGGCCTAGAGATACCTCTCCGACAATCGGAGTGACAAAACCTAATCTCGAAATACGCCAACTCAACATGTACCTTCGGAGACACCTGTAGTACTCCTTTATAATCACCCAGTTACGTTGTGACGTTTGGTAGTACCCAAAGTGTTCCTCCGGTAAACGGGAGTTGCATAATTCTCATAGTTACAGGAACATGTATAAGTCATGAAGAAAGCAATAGCAATATACTAAACGATCAATTGCTAGGCTAACGGAATGGGTCATGTCAATCACATCATTCTCCTAATGATGTGATCCCATTAATCAAATGACAACACATGTCTATGGTTAGGAAACACAACCATCTTTGATTAATGAGCTAGTCAAGTAGAGGCATACTAGTGACTATATGTTTGTCTATGTATTCACACATGTATCATGTTTCCGGTTAATACAATTCTAGCATGAATAATAAACATTTATCATGATATGAGGAAATAAATAATATCTTTATTATTGCCTCTAGGGCATATTTCCTTCAGTCTCCCACTTGCACTAGAGTCAATAATCTAGATTACATAGTAATGATTCTAACACCCATGGAGTCTTGGTGCTGATCATGTTTTGCTCGTGAGAGTGGCTTAGTCAATGGGTCTGCAACATTCAGATCCGTATGTATCTTGCAAATCTCTATGTCTCCCACTTGGACTTGGTCCCGAATGGAATTGAAGCGTCTCTTGATGTGCTTGGTCCTCTTGTGAAATCTGGATTCCTTTGCCAAGGCAATTGCACCAGTATTATCACAGAAGATTTTCATTGGTCCCGATGCACTAGGTATGACACCTAGATCGGAAATGAACTCCTTCATCCAGACTCCTTCATTTGCTGCTTCCGAAGCAGCTATGTACTCCGCTTCACATGTAGATCCCGCCACGACGCTTTGTTTAGAACTGCACCAACTTACAGCTCCACCGTTTAATAAAAACACGTATCCGGTTTGTGATTTAGAATTGTCCGGATCAGTGTCAAAGCTTGCATCGACGTAACCATTTACGACTAGCTCTTTGTCACCTCCATATACGAGAAACATATCCTTAGTCCTTTTCAGGTATTTTAGGATGTTCTTGACCGCTGTCCAGTGATTCACTCCTGGATTACTTTGGTACCTTCCTGCCAAGCTTATTGCTAAGCATACGTCAGGTCTAGTACACAGCATTGCATACATGATAGAGCCTATGGCTGAAGCATAGGGAACATCTTTCATTTTCTATCTTCTGCTGTGGTCAGGCATTGAGTTTGACTCAACTTCACACCTTGTAGTACGGGCAAGAACCCTTTCTTTGCCTGATCCATTTTGAACTGTTTCAAAATTTTATCAAGGTATGTGCTTTGTGAAAGTCCTATTAAGCGTCTTGATCTATCTCTATAGATCTTGATGCCCAATATGTAGGCAGCTTCACCGAGGTCTTTCATTGAAAAACTTTTATTCAAGTATCCCTTTATGCTATCCAGAAATTCTATATCATTTCCAATTAATAATATGTCATCTATATATAATATCAGAAATGCTACAGAGCTCCCACTCACTTTCTTGTAAATACAGGCTTCTCCAAAAGTCTGTATAAAACCATATGCTTTGATCACACTATCAAAGCGTTTATTCCAACTTTGAGATGCTTGCACCAGCCCATAAATGGAACGCTGGAGCTTGCACACTTTGTTAGCACCTTTTGGATCAACAAAACCTTCTGGCTGCATCATATACAACTCTTCTTCCAGAAATCCATTCAAGAATGCAGTTTTGACATCCATTTGCCAAATTTCATAATCATGAAATGCAGCAATAGCTAACATGATTCAGACAGACTTAAGCATCGCTACGGGTGAGAAAGTCTCATCGTACTCAACTCCTTGAACTTGTCAAAAACCTTTCGCAACAAGTCGAGCTTTATAGACAGCTACATTACCATCAGCGTCAGTCTTCTTCTTAAAGATCCATTGATTCTCAATTGCTTGCCGATCATCGGGCAAGTCAACCAAAGTCCATACTTTGTTTTCATACATGGATCCCATCTCAGATTTCATGGCCTCTAGCCATTTTGCGGAATCTGGGCTCAGTATCGCTTCCTCATAGTTCGTAGGTTCATCATGGTCAAGCAACATGACTTCCAGAATTGGATTACCGTACCACTCTGGTGCGGATCTTACTCTGGTAGACCTACGAGGTTCAGTAGAGACTTGATCTGAAGTTTCATGATCAATATCTTTAGCTTCCTCACTAATTGGTGTAGTTGTCACAGGAACCGGTTCTTGTGATGAACTACTTTCCAATAAGGGAGTAGATACAGTTATCTCATCAAGTTCTACTTTCCTCCCACTCACTTCTTTCGAGAGAAACTCCTTCTCTAGAAAGGATCCGACTTTAGCAACGAAAATCTTACCCTCAGATCTGTGATACAAGGTGTACCCAATAGTCTCTTTTGGGTATCCTATGAAGACACATTTCTCCGATTTGGGTTCGAGCTTATCTAGTTGAAGTTTCTTCACATAAGCATCGCAGCCCCAAACTTTAAGAAACGACAACTTTGGTTTCTTGCCAAACCACAGTTCATAAGGCGTCGTCTCAACGGATTTTGATGGTGCCCTATTTAACGTGAATGTGGCCGTCTCTAAAGCATAACCCCAAAACGATAGCGGTAAATCAGTAAGAGACATCATAGATCGCACCATATCTAGTAAAGTACGATTACGACGTTCGGACACACCATTTCGTTGTGGTGTTCCGGGTGGCGTGAGTTGCGAAACTATTCCGCATTGTTTCAAGTGTAGACCAAACTCGTAACTCAAATATTCTCCTCCACGATCAGATCGTAGAAATTTTATTTTCTTGTTACGATGATTTTCCACTTCACTCTGAAATTCTTTGAACTTTTCAAATGTTTCAGACTTGTGTTTCATCAAGTAGATATACCCATATCTGCTCAAATCATCTGTGAAGGTGAGAAAATAAAGATACCCGCCATGAGCCTCAACATTTATTGGACCAAAAACATTAGTATGTATGATTTCCAACAAATCAGTTGCTCGCTCCATAGTTCCGGAGAACGGCGTTTTAGTCATCTTGCCCATGAGGCACGGTTCGCAAGTGATTCATAATTAAGTGATTCCAAAAGCCCATCAGTATGGAGTTTCTAATGCGCTTTACACCGATATGACCTAAACGGCAGTGCCACAAATAAGTTGCACTATCGTTATCAACTCTGCATCTTTTGGTTTCAACACTATGAATATGTGTATCACTACTATCGAGATTCAATAAAAATAGACCACTTTTCAAGGGTGCATGACCATAAAAGATATTACTCACATAAATAGAACAACCATTATTCTCTGATTTAAATGAATAACCGTCTCGCATTAAACAAGATCCAGATATAATGTTCATGCTCAACGCTGGCACCAAATAACAATTATTTAGGTCTAAAACTAATCCCGGTGGTAGATGTAGAGGTAGCATGCCGACTGCGATCACATCGACTTTGGAACCATTTCCCACGCACATCGTCACCTCGTCCTTAGCCAATCTTTGCTTAATCCGTAGTCCCTGTTTCGAGTTGCAAATATTACCAACAGAACCAGTATCAAATACCCAGGTGCTACTGCGAGCATTAGTAAGGTACACATCAATAACATGTATATCACATATACCTTTGTTCACTTTGCTATCCTTCTTATCCGCCAAATACTTGGGGCAGTTCCTCTTCCAGTGTCCAGTCTGCTTGCAGTAGAAGCACTCAGTTTCAGGCTTAGGTCCAGACTTGGGTTTCTTCTCTTGAGCAGCAACTTGCTTGCTGTTCTTTCTGAAGTTCCCCTTCTTCTTCCCTTTGCCCTTTTTCTTGAAACTGGTGGTCTTGTTAACCATCAACACTTGATGCTCCTTCTTGATATCTACCTCCGCGGCTTTTAGCATCGAGAAGAGCTCGGGAATAGTCTTGTTCATCCCTTGCATATTATAGTTCATCACGAAGCTCTTGTAGCTTGGTGGCAGTGATTGAAGAATTCTGTCAATGACACTATCATCAGGAAGATTAACTCCCAGTTGAATCAAGTGATTATTATACCCAGACATTTTAAGTATATGTTCACTGACATAACTATTCTCCTCCATCTTGCAGCTATAGAACTTATTGGAGACTTCATATCTCTCAATCCGGGCATTTGCTTGAAATATTAACTTCAACTCCTAGAACATCTCATATGCTCCATGATGTTCAAAATGTCGTTGAAGACCCGGTTCTAAGCCGTAAAGCATGGCACACTGAACTATCAAGTAGTCATTAGCTTTGCTATGCCAGACGTTCTTAACATCGTCAGTTGCATCAGCAGCAGGCCTGGCACCCAGCGGTGCTTCCAGGACGTAACTTTTCTGTGCAGCAATGAGGATAATCCTCAGGTTACGGACCCAGTCCGTGTAATTGCTACCATCATCTTTCAACTTTGCTTTCTCAAAGAACGCATTAAAATTCAACGGAACAACAGCACGAGCCATCTATCTACAAACAAACATAGACAAGCAAAATACTATCAGGTACTAAGTTCATGATAAATTTAAGTTCAATTAATCATATTACTTAAGAACTCCCACTTAGACAGACATCTCTCTAGTCATCTAACTGATCACGTGATCCAAATCAACTAAACCATGTCCGATTATCACGTGAGATGGAGTAGTTTCAATGGTGAACATCACTATGTTGATCATATCTACTATATGATTCACGTTCGACCTTTCGATCTCCGTGTTTCGAGGCCATATCTGTATATGCTAGGCTCGTCAAGTATGACCTGAGTATTCCGCGTGTGCAACTGTTTTGCACCCGTTGTATTTGAACGTAGAGCCTATCACACCCGATCATCACGTGGTGTCTCAGCACGAAGAACTTTCGCAACGGTGCATACTCAGGGAGAACACTTCTTGATTATTAGTGAGAGATCATCTTAAAATGCTACCATCAATCAAAGCAAGATAAGATGCATAAAGGATAAACATCACATGCAATCAATATAAGTGATATGATATGGCCATCATCATCTTGTGCTTGTGATCTCCATCTTCGAAGCACCGTCGTGATCACCATCGTCACCGGTGCGACACCTTGATCTCCATCGTAGCATCGTTGTCGTTACGCCATCTATTGCTTCTACGACTATCGCTACCGCTTAGAGATAAAGTAAAGCAATTACAGGGCGTTTGCATTTCATACAAGAAAGCGACAACCATATGGCTCCTGCCAGTTGCCGACAACTTCGGTTACAAAACATGATCATCTCATACAATAAAATATAGCATCACGTCTTGACCATATCACATCACAACATGCCCTGCAAAAACAAGTTAGACGTCCTCTACTTTGTTGTTGCAAATTTTACGTGGCTGCTACGGGCTTTAGCAAGAACCGTTCTTACCTACGCATAAAAACCCCAACGATAGTTCGTCAAGTTGGTGCTATTTTAACCTTCGCAAGGACCGGGTGTAGCCACACTCGATTCAGCTAAAGTGAGAGAGACAGACACCCGCCAGCCACCTTTAAGCACGAGTGCTCGTAATGGTGAAACCAGTCTCGCGTAAGCGTACGCGTAATGTCGGTCCGGGCCGCTTCATCTCACAATACCGCCGAACCAAAGTATGACATGCTGGTAAGCAGGATGACTTGTATAGCCCACAACTCACTTGTGTTCTACTCGTGCATATAACATCAACGCATAAAACCTAGGCTCGGATGCCACTGTTTAGGAAACGTAGTAATTTCAAAAAAAAATCCTACATACACGCAAGATCATGGTGATGGCATAGCAACGAGTGGGGAGAGTGTTGTCCATGTACCCTCGTAGACCGTAAGCGGAAGCGTTAGCACAACGCGGTTGATGTAGTCGTACGTCTTCACGATCCGACCGATCCAAGCACCGAACGTACGGCACCTCCGAGTTCAGCACACGTTCAGCTCGATGACGATCCCCGGGCTCCGATCCAGCAAAGCTTCGGGGATGAGTTCCATCAGCACGAGAGCGTGGTGACGATGATGATGCTCTACTGGCGCAGGGCTTCGCCTAAACTCCACGACGATATGACCGAGGTGGAATATGGTGGAGGGGGGCACCGCACACGGATAAGGAACGATCCGTAGATCAACTTGTGTGTCTATGGGGTGCCCCCCGCCCCCGTATATAAAGGAGCCAGGGGGGAGGAGGCGGCCGGCCAAGGAGGGCGCGCCAAGGGGGGAGTCCTACTCCCACCAGGAATAGGACTCCCTTCTTTCCTATTTGGAATAGGAGAAGGGGGGAAAGAGGAGGAAGAGGGCAAGGAAGGGGGGGCGCCGCCCCCCTTCCCTTTTCTCCCTCGAGGCCCATGTAGGCCCAATAACCCACCGGGGTGTTCCGGTAACCTCCCAGCACTCCGGTAAAATGCCGATTTCACCCGGAACGATTCTGATGTCCAAATATAGGCTTCCAATATATCGATCTTTATGTCTCGACCATTTCGAGACTCCTTGTTACGCCCGTGATCACAACCGGGACTCCGAACAAACTTCAGTACATCAAAACTTATAAACTCATAATAAAACTGTCATCGTAACGTTAAGCGTGCGGACCCTACGGGTTCGAGAACTATGTAGACATGACCAGAACTATTCTCGGTCAATAACCAATAGCGGAACCTGGATGCCCATATTGGTTCCTACATATTCTACGAAGATCTTTATCGGTCAAACCGCATAACAACATACATTGTTCCCTTTGTCATCGGTATGTTACTTGCCCGAGATTTGATCGTCGGTATCCAATACCTAGTTCAATCTCATTACCGGCAGGTCTCTTTACTCGTTCCGTAATGCATCATCCCATAACCAACTCATTTGGTCACATTGCTTGAAGGCTTATAATGATGTGCATTACCGAGAGGGCCCAGAGATACCTCTCTGACAATCGGAGTGACAAAACCTAATCTCGAAATACGCCAACTCAACATGTACCTTCGGAGACACCTGTAGTACTCCTTTATAATCACCCAGTTACGTTGTGACGTTTGGTAGTACCCAAAGTGTTCCTCCGGTAAATGGGAGTTGCATAATTCTCATAGTTACAGGAACATGTATAAGTCATGAAGAAAACAATAGCAATATACTAAACGATCAATTGCTAGGCTAACGGAATGGGTCATGTCAATCACATCATTCTCCTAATGATGTGATCCCATTAATCAAATGACAACACATGTCTATGGTTAGGAAACACAACCATCTTTGATTAATGAGCTAGTCAAGTAGAGGCATACTAGTGACTATATGTTTGTCTATGTATTCACACATGTATCATGTTTCCGGTTAATACAATTCTAGCATGAATAATAAACATTTATCATGATATGAGGAAATAAATAATATCTTTATTATTGCCTCTAGGGCATATTTCCTTCAGTTTTGTAGTAGTTGTAACAGTAGCAACGGAAAATTAAATAAGCGAACCACAAGATGTGAAAAGCTCGTAGGCATTGGATCAATGATGGATAATTATGTCGGATGCGATTCCTCATGTAATAGCTATAACATAGGGTGACATAGAACTAGCTCCAGTTCATCAATGTAATATAGGCATGTATTCCATAAAAAATCATACGTGCTTATGGAAAAGAACTTGCATGACATCTTTTGTCCTACCCTCCCGTGGCAGCGGGGTCCTAGTGGAAACTAAGGGATATTAAGGCCTCCATTTAATAGAGAACCGGAACAAAGCATTAGCACATAGAGAAGTATCCCGATTATTCTCACTTCGGGGTTGTCGGATCATAACACATAATAGGTGACTATAGACTTGCAAGATAGGATCAAGAACTCACATATATTCATGAAAACATAATAGGTTCAGATCTGAAATCATGGCACTCGGGCCCTAGTGACAAGCATTAAGCATAGCAAAGTCATAGCAACATCAATCTCAGAACATAGTGGACACTAGGGATCAAACCCTAACAAAACTAACTTGATTACATGGTAAATCTCATCCAACCCATCACCGTCCAGCAAGCCTACGGTGGAATTACTCACGCACGGCGGTGAGCATCATGAAATTAGTGATGGAGGATGGTTGATGATGACGACAGCAACGAATCCCCCTCTCCAGAGCCCTGAACGGACTCTAGATCAGCCCTCCCGAGAGAGATTAGGGCTTGGCGGCGGCTCCGTATCGTAAAACGCGATGAAACTTTCTCTCTAATTTTTTTTCTTCGCGAAACGGAATATATGGAGTTGGAGTTGAGGTCAGTGGAGTGTTAGGGGGCCCACGAGACAGGGGGCGCGCCCCCACCCTCGTTGACAGGGTGTGGGCCCCCTGGTCTTGATTCTTTCACCAGTATTTTTTATATTTTCCAAAACTTATCTCCGTGGATTTTCATGTCATTCCGAGAACTTTTGTTTTCTACACATAAAACAACATCATGGCAGTTCTGCTGAAAACAGCGTCAGTCCGGGTTAGATACATTCAAATCATGCAAGTTAGAGTCCAAAACAAGGGCAAAAGTGTTTGGAAAAGTAGATACGTTGGAGACGTATCACAACTCATGTATCGACTAGGGTTGTCTGTATCTTCCATGCTAGGTGGGTTATTCTCAAGGGGAGTGGACTCCGCTCCTCATTCATGAGAAAATGGCTGGTAACCAAGATGCCCAGTCCCATGCTCAAATCAAATCATAATGATTAACCAAAACTCCCCCAGGATTGTTGCTAGTTGGAGGCACCCGTTGTTTCGGGGAAGCCATGGATTGATGCTTGTTGGTGGTGGGGGAGTATAAACTTTACCATTCTGTTTGGGAACCGCCTATAATGTGTGTAGCGTGGAAGATATCGAGATCTCATAGTTGTTATGTTGACAGTGAAAGTATACCGCTCAAAAAGTTATTTATCTCTATTTCAAAATCGAGCTCTGGCACCTCTACAAATCCCTTCTTCCCTCTGCGAAGGGACTATCTATTTACTTTTATCTTGAGTCATCACCCTCTTATTAAAAAGCACCCGCTAGAGAGCACCGCTGTCATTTGCATGCATTACTATTAGTTTATATTGGGTATGACTATGACTGGATCTCTTTTACCATGAATTACAATGTTTAGTTAGTCCTTGATCTTTAAAGGTGCTCTGCATTTATGTTTTGCGGTCTCAGAAAGGGCTAGCGAGATACCATCTTGTCATATCATATTATGATTGTTTTGAGAAAGTGTTGTCATCCGAGTTTTATTATTATTGCTCGCTAGTTGATTATGCCATTGATATGAGTAAACATGAGACCTAAGTGTTATTGTGAATATGGTTAGTTCATAATCTTTGCTGAAAACTTGAATGATGGCTTTACATATTTGCAACAACAAGAGCAAACGGAGTTTGTAAAAGTTTTTCTTTATCACTTTTAGTTTGTCGACTGAATTGCTTGAGGACAAGCAAAGGTTTAAGCTTGGAGGAGTTCATACGTCTCCGTCGTATCTACTTTTCCAAACACTTTTTCCCTTGTTTTGGACTCTAACTTGCGTGATTTGAATGGAACTAACCCGAACTGATGTTGATTTCAGCAGAACTTCAATGGTGTTATTTTTGGACAGAAATAAAAGTTCTCGGAATGACGTGAAAATCCACGGAGCAAAATTTTCAGAATTAATAAAAAATACTAGCGAAAGAATTAGCGTCAGGGGGCCCACACCCTGTCCACGAGGGTGGGCGGCGCACCCCCTCCAACTGGGCGCGCCCCCTGCCTCGTGGCCCCCCTGAATGTCCACCGACCTCAACTCTAACTCCATATATTTGCTTTCCCGGAGAGAAAAATCAGAGAGAAAGTTTCATCGCGTTTTACGATACGGAGCCACCGCCAAGCCCTAATCTCTCTCGGGAGGGCTGATCTGGGGTCCGTTCGGGGCTCTGGAGAGGGGGATTCGTCGCCATCGTCATCATCAACCAGCCTCCATCACCAATTTCATGATGCTCACCGCCGTGCGTGATTAATTCCATCGTAGGCTTGCTGGACAGTGATGGGTTGGATGAGATTTACCATGTAATCAAGTTAGTTTCGTTAGGGTTTGATCCCTAGTATCCACTATGTTCTGAAATTGATGTTGCTATGACTTTGCTATGCTTAACGCTTGTCACTAGGGCCCGAGTGCCATGATTTCAGATCTGAACCTATTATGTTTTCATGAATATATGTGAGTTCTTGATCCTATCTTGCAAGTCTATAGTCACCTATTATGTGTTATGATCCGACAACCCCGAAATGACTATAATCGGGATACTTCTCGGTGATGACCGTAGTTTGAGGAGTTCATGTATTCAATATGTGTTAATGCTTTGGTTCGGTACACTATTAAAAGGAGGCCTTAATATCTCTTAGTTTCCATTAGGACCCCGTGATACGTCTCCATTGTATCTATAATTTTTGATTGTTCCATGCCAATATTCTACAATTTTCATATACTTTTGGCCACTTTTTATATTATTTTTGGGACTAACATATTGATCAAGTGCCCAGTGGCAGTTCCTGTTTGTTGCATGTTTTATGTTTCATAGAAAACCCATATCAAACGGAGTTCGGACGGGATAAAGACGGACGGAGAATATTTTTGGAATATTTATGATTTTTGGGAAGAAAAACCAACGCGAGACGGTGCCCGAGGGGGCCAGGAGGCAGGGGGCGCGCCCTGGACCCTCATGGGCACCCCGTAAGGCGGTTGATGCTCTTCTTCTTCCGCAAGAAAGCTAATTTTAAGAGAAAAAT
This sequence comes from Triticum aestivum, assembly GCF_018294505.1. Lineage (NCBI taxonomy): Eukaryota > Viridiplantae > Streptophyta > Magnoliopsida > Poales > Poaceae > Triticum > Triticum aestivum. The sequence goes on from NC_057810.1 coordinate 593,578,144, forward strand.
CTGGGCGAAAGATTCACCCCAATCGGAGTTATGGATCTCCGGATATAAAAGAAACGGTGAAAGGGCAGAATCTGAGAGCGCAGAAACAAAGAGAGGCAGAGAGATAGATCCAATCTCGGAGGGGCTCTCGCCCCTCCCATGCCATGGGATCCAAGGACCAAAGGTGAAACCCTTCTCCCATCTAGGGAGAAGGTCAAGGAAGAAGAAGAAGAAGGGGGGCTCTCTCCCCCTTGCTTCCGGTGGCGCCGGAACACCGCCGGGGGCCATGATCATCACCGTGATCTTCACCAACACCTCCGCCATCTTCACCAACATCTCCATCACCATCCCCCATCTATATTCAGCGGTCCACTCTCCCGCAACCCGTTGTACCCTCTACTTGAACATGGTGCTTTATGCTTCATATTATTATCCAATGATGTGTTGCCATCCTATGATGTCTGAGTAGATTTTCATTTTCCTATCGGTGATTGATGAATTGCTATGATTGGTTTGAGTTGCATGTTTTATTATTGGTGCTGTCCTATGGTGCTCTCCGTGTCACGCAAGCGTGAGGGATTCCCGCTGTATGGTTTGCAATATGTTCATGATTTTCTTATGGTGGGTGGCGTGAGTGACAGAAGCACAGACCCGAGTAAGTAGGTTGTTCGCATATGGGATAAAGGGGACTTGATACTTTAATGCTATGGTTGGGTTTTACCTTAATGATCTTTAGTAGTTGTGGATGCTTGCTAGAGTTCCAATTATAAGTGTATATGATACAAGAAGAGAAAGTATGTTAGCTTATGCCTCTCCCTCAAATAGAATTGCAATAGTGATTATCGGTCTAGTAACATAGTCAATTTCTTAGGGACAATTTCACAACTCCTACCACCACTTTTCCACACTCGCTATATTCACTTTATTGCTTCTTTATCTAAACAGCCCCTAATTTTTATTTACATGTTCTTTATTATCTTGCAAACCTATCCTATCACACTTGCAAAGTCCTTCTAGTTTCATACTTGTTCTAGGTTAAGCGAACGGCCAGCGTGCATAGAGTTGTATCGATGGTCGATAGAACTTGAGGGAATATTTGTTCTACCTTTAGCTCCTCGTTGGGTTCGACACTCTTAATTATCGAAAGAGGCTACAATTGATCCCGTATACTTGCGGGTTATCACCCCGCTGCCACGGGAGGGTAGGACAAAAGATGTCATGCAAGTTCTTTTCCATAAGCACGTATGACTATATTCGGAATACATGCCTACATTACATTAATGAACTGGAGCTAGTTCTGTGTCACCCTATGTTATAACTATTACATGAGGAATTTCATCTGAGATAATTATCCATCACTGATCCAATGCCTACGAGCTTTTCACATATTGTGCTTTGCTTATTTACTTTACCGTTGCTACTGTTACAATTACTACAAAACTGCTACCATTACTTTTGCTACTGTTACCATTACTTCCATACTACTTTGCTACTAAATACTTTGCTGCAGATACTAAGTTATCCAGGTGTGGTTGAATTGACAACTCAACGAACGCAAAAAAAAAGAATTGACAACTCGACTGCTAATACTTGAGAATATTTTTTGGCTCCCCTTGTGTCGAATCAATAAATTTGGGTTGAATACTCTACCCTCGAAAATTGTTGTGATCCCCTATACTTGTGGGTTATCACTAACCCTAGAAGTCGCCACCTTTCCGCAAAATTGCACGTGGTTGTAGCTTTTGTCATGCCAATTATAGCATCTTCTCTCGCCGCCTTGTCAGCAGCACCTCACTCAAGCATCGACAGTTGCTGGCCGCAGCAAAAAAAAGATTGTCGGTCGTAAAAAAAACTTATCGGTTCCAACATCCGAGGAACCCGGTCCCAAAATCACTCGACCCTTGTGAGGGAGTCCTGGATTAGGGGGTATCCGAACAGCCGGACTATATACTTTGGCCGGACTATTGGAGCGTGAAGATACAAGACTCAAGACTCTGTCCCGTGTCCGGATGGGATCCTCCTTTGCGTGGAAGGCAAGCTTGGCGATCCGGATATTATATTTCCTTCTTTGTAACCGACTCCATGTAAACCTAGCCCTCTCTGGTGTCTATATAAACCGGAGAGTTTGGTCCTTAGAGGAACGATCACAATCATAATCATCATAGGCTAGCTTCTAGGGTTTAGCCTCTACAATTCGTGGTAGATCAACTCTTGTACTACTCATATCATCAATATCAATCAAGCAGGAAGTAGGGTTTTACCTCCATCGAGAGGGCCCGAACCTGGGTAAACATTGTGTCCCTTGCCTCCTATTACCATTAGCCTAAGACGCACAGATCGGGACCCCCTACCCGAGATCCGCCGGTTTTGACACCGACATTGGTGCTTTCATTGAGAGTTCCTCTGTGTCGTCGCTGCAAGGCTCGATGGCCCATATCATTGTCAAGGACAACATCACCTCTGGGGGAGCGCTGGCTGTAGGCCAAACTCTCTGACTTGGCGGCTTCATTATGGCTGCCCCGTTGGCTGCCGCACCGATGATGACCTCTCGAGTCATCACGCATAGCCTCCACGTCGATTCAGAACTCGCCGAATAGATGGATCTGATAGAGCTCTCATCCCTTAATGAGCTCTTAGATCGCATCGCTGCTTTGGGAGTCGCCACAGACTATGACTGGATCGGGCTTAAACCTGGCCAAAGGGACATTAAATCCCCGCCGGCCACCAATGAGATAGCGGTAGTGGAGGAGCCACATACGGATCACCCCTCTATTTTGAGGACGAATTATGTCCGGATCACCAAGCTCCCTAAGCCGGACACCCGCTCAAGGCAAGATATGACCCAGACCCCGGACTTAGAATCGGATATTGGGCCGGAAATATTGGGCAGCGCCCCGGATCCCGAGCTGTCAAACTCGGAAGCTCCCCTGCCCCTGGGCGCTAGATCGGATCAGAATCCTGATTCAGCAACGCCCACCCACCCGGACTTAAACCGTCTCTCCCATATCAAACAAGATCCCCAGGAGACAGTACATCGCTACTGGGCCAGATTCCTCCTTGTGCTAAATAAGGTCAAGGAATGTCGTCAGGAGGACGCAGTCTCATTTTTCTGCAAAAACTGCACGAACAAATGAATCCTTAACGCTATAAGTCGCCATGACGTAGTACACTTTGCTGACTTGGCAACCATAGCACAGAAGTACTGTGCGATGGAAAGTGCCTGGAAAATCCAAACAGAATTTTGGGATAGTCCGGCTCTCACCAAAACCTTTCTCTGAGCTAAACGGGCGAACTCTCGTAAGTCGGCCGATCCAATCCCCAAGAAACCAAAGCCCACCCCAGGGTGTGGAACCGTATTGGAAGAATGGCTCAATGGGCCATGTAAACTCCATAATACGCCGGACACTACACCAACCCATAGCCTTAGGGCATGTTGGATACTCCGGCAAGTAGCAAAAAGTGGCGAGGATCTTCTTGTAAGCCATAAAGCAGAACAACATCCCGCCAAAGAACACAATACGGTACTAACAGCCTTCGAGACTTTCGCCTCAAACAATAGGCGCAAACAAGCTCATCGAAGCTCCGCTGAAATCTGCCATGTGGCAAAAGTAAATTCATGGAACGACACTGCTATAACTTTCAATGCCAGTGATGAACCTCGATTCCAGACCATTCGGGCACCAGCCGCTCTGGTCCTTAGCCCAATCATGGACGGCTTTCGGCTCACTAAAGTACTCATGGACGGCGGAAGCGGATTAAACTTGATCTACGAAGAAACACTCAACACTCAACAGTGCGGGAAAAAATCACACTCGACGTGGTATTCGGCACCCCGGAGAATTACAGGTCCGAAGAAATCACATTCCAAGTGGCTCCTTTCAGCAGCGGATACCACGCCCTTTTAGGGCGGGACGCGTTTACAAGCTTTCAAGCTATACCCCATTACGGGTACATGAAGCTTAAAATGCCCGGACCCAATGGAATCATCACTCTAGCCAGTGATCCGGACGTCGCACTTTGCACCGAAAACAAAACCGCAGCACTAGCCCTAGAAGCATTATCCGAAGCCCTAGCAGTCGAAGAACTAACAACGCTGCATGCCACCGTGGACATGGACGACGTGATACTCGACAAGCGACCCAAGTCCACCTCATTTAAACCCGTAGACGATATAGTCAACTTCCAGGTCCACCCAATGGACCCCACGAAGACAGCTTCCATCGGGACACAGTTGAGCCCCGCAATGGACACCGCACTATGAGTTTTCTTACGCGAGAATTGGGACATTTTCGCCTGGCACCCATCGGACATGTCGGGCATCCCATGCAGACTGGCCGAACACAACCTCAATATACTAAAAGGATACAAACCTGTCAAGCAGACTCTAAGGCGGTTTTCAGAGCCCAAACGGCAAGTCATGGGGGAAGAGCTAGCCAAACTACTCGAGGTCGGATTCATCAGAGATATCAAGCATCCGGATTGGCTGGCAAACCTGGTGATGGTACCAAAGAAGGACAAATCCTGGTGCCTATGCGTCGACATCAAAGACCTCAATAAGGCTTGCCCCAAGGATCCCTTCCCCCTCCCTCGCATCGACCAAATCATCGATGCCATAGCAGGACACGACTCGCTGTGTTTCCTCGATGCATACTCTGGATACCATCAAATAAAGATGGCAGAGTCCGACTAAGCTGCAACAGCTTTCATAACACCATATGGTCCTTTCTGCTTCAACACTATGCCTTTCGGGCTTAAAAATGTCGGCGCAACCTATCAACGCATGATTCAAACATGCCTGGAAAAGCAAATCGGCAAAACAGTGGAGGCATACGTGGACGACGTGGTCATAAAAACAAGACACGTTGAAACCCTAATAGACGACTTGACACTACTAGAAAAACCTCTACTAATGGCGCACCTATTATGGCCATTAATGGCGCATCTGTGGTGCGCCACTAACAGCACGCCATTAGTAATTTTTACTAATGGTGCACCAGTGGTGCGCCATTAGTATCTGGTATACTAATGGCGCACCACTGGTGCGCCATTAGTATAGGCCACGGTGCGCCATTAGTATGCCTCCCAGGGGCCAGGTGCTTTGGATACTAATGGCGCACCACAACTAGATGCGCCATTAGTAACCGTGGCATACTAATGGCGCACTTTCCTGTGATGCGCCATTAGTGATGCGTCATTTAGAATCTAGATCTGGATCGTGATTTTTTGCCCATTTTTTTGCTCGTTTTTTTGCTTGTTTTTTGGCACGACAATATTCTCAAATTTTGTTCCTGTTGTTTTTGGATCTTGTTGCCATGGTCTTTTGCCGGAGAGGAGGAGCTCA
>NC_057810.1:593584657-593587495 GCF_018294505.1 Triticum aestivum
GCGCCATTACTAGTTTAACTAGTAATGGCGCACCATGCCACGGTGCGCCATTAGTATGTTTGGACAGGCGCACTAGTTCAAAAAAAATAATAATTTTGGTACTAATGGCGCACCGTAGGTAGGGTGCGCCATTAGTAGTTTCAACACTAATGGCGCATCAGAAGGTGGTGCGCCATTAGTATATACTAATGGCGCACCACATGTCTGGTGCGCCATTAGTGTCATTTCCATCTATAGCCCTTTTCCTAGTAGTGTGAGGCTTACGTTCAATAACCTTCGAACATACGACATTATGCTGAACCCGGAAAAATGTGTTTTCGGCGTCCTCTCTGGGAAACTGCTGGGCTTCATTGTTTCCAATAGAGGAATTGAAGCGAATCCGGCAAAAATCCGAGCTCTGTCGCAGTTATCTATACCAACAGACCGCAAGCACATCCAGAAACTAGCTGGATGCGTGGCTGCCTTAAGCCGCTTTATCTCCAGGTTAGGAGAAAAGGCACTATCTCCAGGTTGGGCCGCAATCCGCTTCCGGGCGGCGAATCCAGGTGAGTGTTTATTAAGGCATCTCTTTCAGCATTTCTATGGCTCTTTGTGAGGGTTTTTCTAACTTCACCATTGTGTTCCTATGGTTGTTAATTTAGGTGTATGGTTCATGCATTGCCATTTTGAGCGACACATGGTGTGGGGGATGGAGACCGTGTTTATTGTGAAGAACGGCAAGGCAGAAGAAGCAAAGATCATGCCACCACCTCCAAATATGCCAAAGTGCTGATGGAGTCCATTGTCTCCTATAGAACGAGACAAGAAGTTAAAATGCCACCACTGAAGAAATAGTTTACCTATTACCTTTATTCAAATTAACTAACAGTTTTCAACCCAAAGACACTTAATTAGAGAAAATGAGGCGAATCGCCCTTAGATATTTGGCCATTTGTTGGAGTGAGTGTTAATTCCCACCCACTTTGGTATGACCCGAACAATCCACACGACCGTCTGTGTTGTGTCATGTGTGTGTGTGTGTGTCTGTGAACACATCCATCTTGTACCCTTAGAGAAATTCCAATTAACACGCGCATTGTTTGATTGAACCAACTTTTACCTCCTTATATGATCAAGTTCCAACAATTACCTTGAGATGTGTTGGATTTCCTCCACCAACTTAGACATTTTTTATTCGATTGCTTTTGAAATGCCACAACAGATGCAGAATCAAGATATTTGCCAGGATGTAGTCCTTTGTTGTAGCATTTTCGGAAACAAAATTGGGTCGACTGTCGGAACGTATATGGCGTACGCCCAACTCCGTCTTGGGCTAAGAGCATCTGCAGCCGTTCGGCCCCCCACAGGGCAACGAAAAAGAGCGGCATGAGGGCGAACCGGCGCTAGATTGGTCCCTGGGGTTCGGTTCGCTCCCAGTCACAGGCCCACGATCGCCACGGGTTCGGCGAAGTTCGTTTCAATTTTGTGCAAACTCGACGACTTTTGCATGAACTCGGCCATACTTCGTCGAAATTTGTATAAAAACTTAAAAACATGCATGAACTACGCCCCTAATAACTTAAAAACGAACTAAAAAGCCTAGCCGTGTCTACATGCCGAGAAGCCTGTAGAAGCTGGTGTAGTCGCCGCCGCCGCCGTCATCGTCGCCGCGCGCCTCACCTACGGCGTCCCTGCTGCAGCCCTCGCCGGGGTCGCCGACACGTGGTGGGGCGCTTGACGGTCCAGCCTCGCCCTCGTCGTTGCTGTCGATGACGATAACGCCGCCCTCCTCGGCGCGGCGACGGGCCTGGGTCTCCAGGTACGCCCGACGCTGGCCGCGCACCTGCTCGCGGATGTAGTCCTCCTTCGCCCATTTGAGGGCGGACTCGTCGTCGGGGGCCACCATGCCGGCGTGCTCCGGCTTCACGGGGAGCATGTCTGGCTCGGGCTTCGGCCAGACCAGGCGGAGGGAGCGCCTCATCAGTGACGTCGCAGGCTAGGGCTTGTTGATGACGAGGGCGCCGCTCCGAGAGCGACGCCTGAGCTTTGTCCCCTCCGGCTCGGGCTTGACGGGGCGGAGGGCCGGCGAGCCAGAGCCCAACGACGAGGACGACCCTGGCTCCATTCGCCGCGGCATCCAGGAACTGCTGCGGCGGCGAGAGAAGGAGGGTCGCGTCAGGTACTCCAGTCGCGGCACATTGCCGGTCTCGATGTGGTCGAGGACGGCGTCGAGTGTGCGGCCGGGGACGCCCCACCACTCGTGCCATCCTTCAGAGTTGAGGTGGCCGCAGGGGATGATGCCGTCGACGGAGGTGATCTGCTCCTCGCAGCGGCGCTTGAAGTACAGCGTCCACAGCGTTTCGCTGTCGGGCGCGTACCTCGGCTCGTTCTGCTGCTCCTCCGTCAGCGAGGAGCGGATGCGGGCGATCTCCGCCCGCCGTGCCGCCCCTTCGAGTACCGGCGGCACCGGGACGCCGGCGGCGCTCAGTCTCCACGCCCCCGGCACGTGCATGTCGGGTGGCGCCGGGTACTCGGCCTTGTACAGAAGGCGCGCCTCCGGCTCCTGGAGGTGTTGGCGGCCGAAGCCATTCGCCGCTGCGCCGTCGCCTGGGTATCTCTCCGCCATGGTTTCGCTCGTGGATGATTTTTCATATAAAAAACTTTTTCATCCGAGTTAGTATGCAAAAGTTATGCCCATTTTTACAAATTCTCGCGAGATTTTGCAAATGAAGTCAAAATTCATATTTGCAAATTTTCCCAACAACTAGGCCACATATCACATGGGAAACTTATTTTCTTTTATTTTTTTGACATTTTTATCATTTTGTTTTATTTTTTTTAAACTGAAAAGGCGATCCA
>NC_057810.1:593588702-593590761 GCF_018294505.1 Triticum aestivum
TCTCCTATAGAACGAGACAAGAAGTTAAAATGCCACCACTGAAGAAATAGTTTACCTAATACCTTTATTCAAATTAACTAACAGTTTTCAACCCAAAGACACTTAATTAGAGAAAATGAGGCGAATCGCCCTTAGATATTTGGCCATTTGTTGGAGTGAGTGTTAATTCCCACCCACTTTGGTATGACCCGAACAATCCACACGACCGTCTGTGTTGTGTCATGTGTGTGTGTGTGTGTGTGTGTGTGTGAACACATCCATCTTGTACCCTTAGAGAAATTCCAATTAACACGTGCATTGTTTGATTGAACCAACTTTTACCTCCTTATATGATCAAGTTCCAACAATTACCTTGAGATGTGTTGGATTTCCTCCACCAACTTAGACATTTTTTATTCGATTGCTTTTGAAATGCCACAACAGATGCAGAATCAAGATATTTGCCAGGATGTAGTCCTTTGTTGTAGCATTTTCGGAAACAAAATTGGGTCGACTGTCGGAACGTATATGGCGTATGCCCAACTCCGTCTTGGGCTAAGAGCATCTGCAGCCGTTCGGCCCCCCACAGGGCAACGAAAAAGAGCGACATGAGGGCGAACCGGCGCTAGATTGGTCCCTGGGGTTCGGTTCGCTCCCAGTCACAGGCCCACGATCGCCACGGGTTCGGCGAAGTTCGTTTCAATTTTGTGCAAACTCGACGACTTTTGCATGAACTCGGCCATACTTCGTCAAAATTTGTATAAAAACTTAAAAACATGCATGAACTACGCCCCTAATAACTTAAAAACGAAGTAAAAAGCCTAGCCGTGTCTACATGCCGAGAAGCCTGTAGAAGCTGGTGTAGTCGCCGCCGCCGCCGTCATCGTCGCCGCGCGCCTCACCTACGGCGTCCCTGCTGCAGCCCTCGCCGGGGTCGCCGACACGTGGTGGGGCGCTTGACGGTCCAGCCTCGCCCTCGTCGTCGCTGTCGATGACGATAACGCCGCCCTCCTCGGCGCGGCGACGGGCCTGGGTCTCCAGGTACGCCCGACGCTGGCCGCGCACCTGCTCGCGGATGTAGTCCTCCTTCGCCCATTTGAGGGCGGACTCGTCGTCGGGGGCCACCATGCCGGCGTGCTCCGGCTTCACGGGGAGCATGTCTGGCTCGGGCTTCGGCCAGACCAGGCGGAGGGAGCGCCTCATCGGTGACGTCGCAGGCTAGGGCTTGTTGATGAAGAGGGCGCCGCTGCGAGAGCGACACCTGAGCGGTGTCCCCTCCGGCTCGGGCTTGATGGGGCGGAGGGCCGGCGAGCCAGAGCCCAACGACGAGGACGACCCTGGCTCCATTCGCCGCGGCATCCAGGAACTGCTGCGGCGGCGACAGAAGGAGGGTCGCGTCAGGTACTCCAGTCGCGGCACATTGCCGGTCTCGATGTGGTCGAGGACGGCGTCGAGTGTGCGGCCGGGGACGCCCCACCAATCGCGCCATCCTTCAGAGTTGAGGTGGCCGCAGGGGATGATGCCGTTGACGGAGGTGATCTGCTCCTCGCAGCGGCGCTTGAAGTACAGCGTCCACAGCGTTTCGCTGTCGGGCGCGTACCTCGGCTCGTTCTGCTGCTCCTCCGTCAGCGAGGAGCGGATGCGGGCGATCTCCGCCCGCCGTGCCGCCCCTTCGAGTACCGGCGGCACCGGGACGCCGGCGGCGCTCAGTCTCCACGCCCCCGGCACGCGCATGTCGGGTGGCGCCGGGTACTAGGCCTTGTACAGAAGGCGCGCCTCCGGCTCCTGGAGGTGTTGGCGGCCGAAGCCATTCGCCGCTGCGCCGTCGCCTGGGTATCTCTCCGCCATGGTTTCGCTCGTGGATGATTTTTCATATAAAAAACTTTTTCATCCGAGTTAGTATGCAAAAGTTATGCCCATTTTTACAAATTCTCGCGAGATTTTGCAAATGAAGTCAAAATTCATATTTGCAAATTTTCCCAACAACTAGGCCACATATCACATGGGAAACTTATTTTCTTTTATTTTTTTGACATTTTTATCATTTTGTTTTATTTTTTTTAAAACTGAAAAGGCGATC
>NC_057810.1:593591123-593593961 GCF_018294505.1 Triticum aestivum
TGGCATGGTGCGCCATTACTAGTTTAACTAGTAATGGCGCACCATGCCACGGTGCGCCATTAGTATGTTTGGACAGGCGCACTAGTTCAAAAAAATAATAATTTTGGTACTAATGGTGCACCGTAGGCAGGGTGCGCCATTAGTAGTTTCAACACTAATGGCGCATCAGAAGGTGGTGCGCCATTAGTATATACTAATGGCGCACCACATGTCTGGTGCGCCATTAGTGTCATTTCCATCTATAGCCCTTTTCCTAGTAGTGTGAGGCTTACGTTCAATAACCTTCGAACATACGACATTATGCTAAACCCGGAAAAATGTGTTTTCGGCGTCCTCTCTGGGAAACTGCTGGGCTTCATTGTTTCCAATAGAGGAATTGAAGCGAATCCGGCAAAAATCCGAGCTCTGTCGCAGTTGTCTATACCAACAGACCGCAAGCACATCCAGAAACTAGCTGGATGTGTGGCTGCCTTAAGCCGCTTTATCTCCAGGTTAGGAGAAAAGGCACTATCTCCAGGTTGGGCCGCAATCCGCTTCCGGGTGGCGAATCCAGGTGAGTGTTTATTAAGGCATCTCTTTCAGCATTTCTATGGCTCTTTGTGAGGGTTTTTCTAACTTCACCATTGTGTTCCTATGGTTGTTAATTTAGGTGTATGGTTCATGCATTGCCATTTTGAGCGACACATGGTGTGGGGGATGGAGACCGTGTTTATTGTGAAGAACGGCAAGGCAGAAGAAGCTAAGATCACGCCACCACCTCCAAATATGCCAAAGTGCTGATGGAGTCCATTGTCTCCTATAGAACGAGACAAGAAGTTAAAATGCCACCACTGAAGAAATAGTTTACCTAATACCTTTATTCAAATTAACTAACAGTTTTCAACCCAAAGACACTTAATTAGAGAAAATGAGGCGAATCGCCCTTAGATATTTGGCCATTTGTTGGAGTGAGTGTTAATTCCCACCCACTTTGGTATGACCCGAACAATCCACACGACCGTCTGTGTTGTGTCATGTGTGTGTGTGTGTGTGTGAACACATCCATCTTGTACCCTTAGAGAAATTCCAATTAACACGTGCATTGTTTGATTGAACCAACTTTTACCTCCTTATATGATCAAGTTCCAACAATTACCTTGAGATGTGTTGGATTTCCTCCACCAACTTAGACAATTTTTATTCGATTGCTTTTGAAATGCCACAACAGATGCAGAATCAAGATATTTGCCAGGATGTAGTCCTTTGTTGTAGCATTTTCGGAAACAAAATTGGGTCGACTGTCGGAACGTATATGGCGTACGCCCAACTCCGTCTTGGGCTAAGAGCATCTGCAGCCGTTCGGCCCCCCACAGGGCAACGAAAAAGAGCGGCATGAGGGCGAACCGGCGCTAGATTGGTCCCTGGGGTTCGGTTCGCTCCCAGTCACAGGTCCACGATCGCCACGGGTTCGGCGAAGTTCGTTTCAATTTTGTGCAAACTCGACGACTTTTGGATGAACTCGGCCATACTTCGTCGAAATTTGTATAAAAACTTAAAAACATGCATGAACTACGCCCCTAATAACTTAAAAACGAACTAAAAAGCCTAGCCGTGTCTACCTGCCGAGAAGCCTGTAGAAGCTGGTGTAGTCGCCGCCGCCGCCGTCATCGTCGCCGCGCGCCTCACCTACGGCGTCCCTGCTGCAGCCCTCGCCGGGGTCGCTGACACGTGGTGGGGCGCTTGACGGTCCAGCCTCGCCCTCGTCGTCGCTGTCGATGACGATAACGCTGCCCTCCTCGGCGCGGCGACGGGCCTGGGTCTCCAGGTACGCCAGACGCTGGCGGTGCACCTGCTCGCGGATGTAGTCCTCCTTCGCCCATTTGAGGGCGGACTCATCGTCGGGGGCCACCATGCCGGCGTGCTCCGGCTTCACGGGGAGCATGTCTGGCTCGGGCTTCGGCCAGACCAGGCGGAGGGAGCGCCTCATCGGTGACGTCGCAGGCTAGGGCTTGTTGATGACGAGGGCGCCGCTGCGAGAGCGACGCCTGAGCGGTGTCCCCTCCGGCTCGGGCTTGACGGGGCGGAGGGCCGGCGAGCCAGAGCCCAACGACGAGGACGACCCTGGCTCCATTCGCCGCGGCATCCAGGAACTGCTGCGGCGGCGAGAGAAGGAGGGTCGCGTCAGGTACTCCTGTCGCGGCACATTGCCGGTCTCGATGTGGTCGAGGACGGCGTCGAGTGTGCGGCCGGGGACGCCCCACCACTCGCGCCATCCTTCAGAGTTGAGGTGGCCGCAGGGGATGATGCCGTTGACGGAGGTGATCTGCTCCTCGCAGCGGCGCTTGAAGTACAGCGTCCACAGCGTTTCGCTGTCGGGCGCGTACCTCGGCTCGTTCTGCTGCTCCTCCGTCAGTGAGGAGCGGATGCGGGCGATCTCTGCCCGCCGTGCCGCCCCTTCGAGTACCGGCGGCACCGGGACGCCGGCGGCGCTCAGTCTCCACGCCCCCGGCACGCGCATGTCGGGTGGCGCCGGGTACTCGGCCTTGTACAGAAGGCGCGCCTCCGGCTCCTGGAGGTGTTGGCGGCCGAAGCCATTCGCCGCTGCGCCGTCGCCTGGGTATCTCTCCGCCATGGTTTCGCTCGTGGATGATTTTTCATATAAAAAACTTTTTCATCCGAGTTAGTATGCAAAAGTTATGCCCATTTTTACAAATTCTCGCGAGATTTTGCAAATGAAGTCAAAATTCATATTTGCAAATTTTCCCAACAACTAGGCCACATATCACATGGGAAACTTATTTTCTTTTATTTTTTTGACATTTTTATCATTTTGTTTTATTTTTTTAAAAACTGAAAAGG
>NC_057810.1:593594460-593597542 GCF_018294505.1 Triticum aestivum
GCCATTACTAGTTTAACTAGTAATGGCGCACCATGCCACGGTGCGCCATTAGTATGTTTGGACAGGCGCACTAGTTCAAAAAAAATAATTTTGGTACTAATGGCGCACCGTAGGCAGGGTGCGCCATTAGTAGTTTCAACACTAATGGCGCATCAGAAGGTGGTGCGCCATTAGTATGTACTAATGGCGCACCACATGTCTGGTGCGCCATTAGTGTCATTTACATCTATAGCCCTTTTCCTAGTAGTGTGAGGCTTACATTCAATAACCTTCGAACATACGACATTATGCTGAACCCGGAAAAATGTGTTTTCGGCGTCCTCTCTGGGAAACTGCTGGGCTTCATTGTTTCCAATAGAGGAATTGAAGCGAATCCGGTAAAAATCTGAGCTCTGTCGCAGTTGTCTATACCAACAGACCGCAAGCACATCCAGAAACTTGCTGGATGCGTGGCTGCCTTAAGCCGCTTTATCTCCAGGTTAGGAGAAAAGGCACTATCTCCAGGTTGGGCCGCAATCCGCTTCCGGGCGGAGAATCCAGGTGAGTGTTTATTAAGGCATCTCTTTCAGCATTTCTATGGATCTTTGTGAGGGTTTTTCTAACTTCACCATTGTGTTCCTATGGTTGTTAATTTAGGTGTATGGTTCATGCATTGCCATTTTGAGCGACACATGGTGTGGGGGATGGAGACCGTGTTTATTGTGAAGAACGGCAAGGCAGAAGAAGCTAAGATCATGCCACCACCTCCAAATATGCCAAAGTGCTGATGGAGTCCATTATCTCCTATAGAACGAGACAAGAAGTTAAAATGCCACCACTGAAGAAATAGTTTACCTAATACCTTTATTCAAATTAACTAACAGTTTTCAACCCAAAGACACTTAATTAGAGAAAATGAGGCGAATCGCCCTTAGATATTTGGCCATTTGTTGGAGTGAGTGTTAATTCCCACCCACTTTGGTATGACCCGAACAATCCACACGACCGTCTGTGTTGTGTCATGTGTGTGTGTGTGTGTGTGTGTGTGTGTGAACACATCCATCTTGTACCCTTAGAGAAATTCCAATTAACACGTGCATTGTTTGATTGAACCAACTTTTACCTCCTTATATGATCAAGTTCCAACAATTACCTTGAGATGTGTTGGATTTCCTCCACCAACTTAGACATTTTTTATTCGATTGCTTTTGAAATGCCACAACAGATGCAGAATCAAGATATTTGCCAGGATGTAGTCCTTTGTTGTAGCATTTTCGGAAACAAAATTGGGTCGACTGTCGGAACGTATATGGCGTACGCCCAACTCCGTCTTGGGCTAAGAGCATCTGCAGCCGTTCGGCCCCCCACAGGGCAACGAAAAAGAGCGGCATGAGGGCGAACCGGCGCTAGATTGGTCCCTGGGGTTCGGTTCGCTCCCAGTCACAGGCCCACGATCGCCACGGGTTCGGCGAAGTTCGTTTCAATTTTGTGCAAACTCGACGACTTTTGCATGAACTCGGCCATACTTCGTCGAAATTTGTATAAAAACTTAAAAACATGCATGAACTACGCCCCTAATAACTTAAAAACGAACTAAAAAGCCTAGCCGTGTCTACATGCCGAGAAGCCTGTAGAAGCTGGTGTAGTCGCCGCCACCGCCGTCATCGTCGCCGCGCGCCTCACCTACGGCGTCCCTGCTGCAGCCCTCGCCGGGGTCGCCGACACGTGGTGGGGCGCTTGACGGTCCAGCCTCGCCCTCGTCGTCGCTGTCGATGACGATAACGCCGCCCTCCTCGGCGCGGCGACGGGCCTGGGTCTCCAGGTACGCCCGACGCTGGCGGCGCACCTACTCGCGGATGTATTCCTCCTTCGCCCATTTGAGGGCGGACTCGTCGTCGGGGGCCACCATGCCGGCGTGCTCCGGCTTCACGGGGAGCATGTCTGGCTCGGGCTTCGGCCAGTCCAGGCGGAGGGAGCGCCTCATCGGTGACGTCGCAGGCTAGCGCTTGTTGATGACGAGGGCGCCGCTGCGAGAGCGACGCCTGAGCGGTGTCCCCTCCGGCTCGGGCTTGACGGGGCGGAGAGCCGGCGAGCCAGAGCCCAACGACGAGGACGACCCTGGCTCCATTCGCCGCAGCATCTAGGAACTGCTGCGGCGGCGAGAGAAGGAGGGTCGCGTTAGGTACTCCAGTCACGGCACATTGCCGGTCTCGATGTGGTCGAGGACGGCGTCGAGTGTGCGGCCGGGGACGCCCCACCACTCGCGCCATCCTTCAGAGTTGAGGTGGCCGCAGGGGATGATGCCGTTGACGGAGGTGATCTGCTCCTCGCAGCGGCGCTTGAAGTACAGCGTCCACAGCGTTTCGCTGTCGGGCGCGTACCTCGGCTCGTTCTGCTGCTCCTCCGTCAGCGAGGAGCGGATGCGGGCGATCTCCGCCCGCCGTGCCGCCCCTTCGAGTACCGGCGGCACCGGGACGCCGGCGGCACTCAGTCTCCACGCCCCCGGCACGCGCATGTCGGGTGGCGCCGGGTACTCGGCCTTGTACAGAAGGCGCGCCTCCGGCTCCTGGAGGTGTTGGCGGCCGAAGCCATTCGCCGCTGCGCCGTCGCCTGGGTATCTCTCCGCCATGGTTTCGCTCGTGGATGATTTTTCATATAAAAAACTTTTTCATCCGAGTTAGTATGCAAAAGTTATGCCCATTTTTACAAATTCTCGCGAGATTTTGCAAATGAAGTCAAAATTCATATTTGCAAATTTTCCCAACAACTAGGCCACATATCACATGGGAAACTTATTTTCTTTTATTTTTTTGACATTTTTATCATTTTGTTTTATTTTTTTTAAAACTGAAAAGGCGATCCACAGGGGGGGTGCATTCGGTGGAAGTGGTGGCCAAGGTTACTAATGGCGCACCGTGGCATGGTGCGCCATTACTAGTTTTAACTAGTAATGGCGCACCATGCCACGGTGCGCCATTAGTATGTTTGGACAGGCGCACTAGTTCAAAAAAAAAAATTGGTACTAATGGCGCACCGTAGGCAGGGTGCGCCATTAGTAGTTTCAACACTAATGGCGCATCAGAAGGTGGTGCGCCATTAGTAT
>NC_057810.1:593597687-593599433 GCF_018294505.1 Triticum aestivum
GCATTGTTTGATTGAACCAACTTTTACCTCCTTATATGATCAAGTTCCAACAATTACCTTGAGATGTGTTGGATTTCCTCCACCAACTTAGACATTTTTTATTCGATTGCTTTTGAAATGCCACAACAGATGCAGAATCAAGATATTTGCCAGGATGTAGTCCTTTGTTGTAGCATTTTCGGAAACAAAATTGGGTCGACTGTCGGAACGTATATGGCGTACGCCCAACTCCGTCTTGGGCTAAGAGCATCTGCAGCCGTTCGGCCCCCCACAGGGCAACGAAAAAGAGCGGCATGAGGGCGAACCGGCGCTAGATTGGTCCCTGGGGTTCGGTTCGCTCCCAGTCACAGGCCCACGATCGCCACGGGTTCGGCGAAGTTCGTTTCAATTTTGTGCAAACTCGACGACTTTTGCATGAACTCGGCCATACTTCGTCGAAATTTGTATAAAAACTTAAAAACATGCATGAACTACGCCCCTAATAACTTAAAAACGAACTAAAAAGCCTAGCCGTGTCTACATGCCGAGAAGCCTGTAGAAGCTGGTGTAGTCGCCGCCACCGCCGTCATCGTCGCCGCGCGCCTCACCTACGGCGTCCCTGCTGCAGCCCTCGCCGGGGTCGCCGACACGTGGTGGGGCGCTTGACGGTCCAGCCTCGCCCTCGTCGTCGCTGTCGATGACGATAACGCCGCCCTCCTCGGCGCGGAAACGGGCCTGGGTCTCCAGGTACGCCCGACGCTGGCGGCGCACCTGCTCGCGGATGTAGTCCTCCTTCGCCCATTTGAGGGCGGACTCGTCGTCGGGGGCCACCATGCCGGCGTGCTCCGGCTTCACGGGGAGCATGTCTGGCTCGGGCTTCGGCCAGACCAGGCGGAGGGAGCGCCTCATCGGTGACGTCGCAGGCTAGGGCTTGTTGATGACGAGGGCGCCGCTGCGAGAGCGACGCCCGAGCGGTGTCCCCTCCGGCTCGGGCTTGACGGGGTGGAGGGCCGGCGAGCCAGAGCCCAACGACGAGGACGACCCTGGCTCCATTCGCCGCGGCATCCAGGAACTGCTGCGGCGGCGAGAGAAGGAGGGTCGCGTCAGGTACTCTAGTCGCGGCACATTGCCGGTCTCGATGTGGTCGAGGATGGCGTCGAGTGTGCGGCCGGGGACGCCCCACCACTCGCGCCATCCTTCAGAGTTGAGGTGGCCGCAGGGGATGATGCCGTTGACGGAGGTGATCTGCTCCTCGCAGCGGCGCTTGAAGTACAGCGTCCACAGCGTTTCGCTGTCGGGCGCGTACCTCGGCTCGTTCTGCTGCTCCTCCGTCAGCGAGGAGCGGATGCGGGCAATCTCCGCCCGCCGTGCCGCCCCTTCGAGTACCGGCGGCACCGGGACGCCGGCGGCGCTCAGTCTCCACGCCCCCGGCACGCGCATGTCGGGTGGCGCCGGGTACTCGGCCTTGTACAGAAGGCGCGCCTCCGGCTCCTGGAGATGTTGGCGGCTGAAGCCATTCGCCGCTGCGCCGTCGCCTGGGTATCTCTCCGCCATGGTTTCGCTCGTGGATGATTTTTCATATAAAAAACTTTTTCATCCGAGTTAGTATGCAAAAGTTATGCCCATTTTTACAAATTCTCGCGAGATTTTGCAAATGAAGTCAAAATTCATATTTGCAAATTTTCCCAACAACTAGGCCACATATCACATGGGAAACTTATTTTCTTTTATTTTTTTGACATTTTTATCATTTTGTTTTATTTTTTT
>NC_057810.1:593600724-593605179 GCF_018294505.1 Triticum aestivum
TAATGGCGCACCATGCCACGGTGCGCCATTAGTATGTTTGGACAGGCGCACTAGTTCAAAAAATAATAATTTTGGTACTAATGGCGCACCGTAGGCAGGGTGCGCCATTAGTAGTTTCAACACTAATGGCGCATCAGAAGGTGGTGCGCCATTAGTATATACTAATGGCGCATGTCAGGACCCCGACTCGATGTCACATCGATCTAGCTGGTAACACCTCATATCACTTTGCGGCCTCACGCACGGTATCCCCACGGGTGTCGTCTTACCTTTTCCCGGGACCGTTTGCGCCTTTTGGCTCGCGTATATGAAAGTGTCGCTAGCATCCATATGATAAAGAGCCCGGGCTGACATGACTAGTCGTAAACCCAAAGTGGCACAGACTTACAGGGACAGGCATCCATGACCCAGCTTCGAACGTGTCGGTCATCAGCAAGTGGGTCCGGGCTGTAGCACTGGGCTAGCAGGACTCCGGTCATATTGACTCTTTTGACGAGATTGGGCTGTTTTCAACTTTTCACGAACGATACGAACTTGTTCTTCTGCTTCCTGAATCATATCCGGGCCAAAGAATTGTCTTTCCCCGGTCTCTGACCAGTTAAGGGGTGTTCGACATCGCCGTCCATAGAGGACTTCAAAAGGGGCTTTACCCAAGCTGGATTGATAGCTGTTGTTGTAAGCGAATTCGGCAAATGGAAGGCACTTCTCCCAGTCCATTCCGAACGAGATAACAGAGGCTCGAAGCATGTCTTCTAGAATCTGATTGACGCGTTCCACTTGACCACTTGACTGATGATGGAAAGCGGTGCTAAAGGAGAGACGGGTTCCCATAGCATTTTGGAAACTTTCCCAAAATCGAGAGGTGAAAAGACTTCCTCGATCCGAATTGATTTCCAAAGGGACACCATGAAGAGACACTATTCGGGAGATGTATAAGTCTGCCAGCTGACTAGCGGTTATACTCTCACGAACAGGTAAGAATGAGCTACTTTGGAAAGACGATCGACCACAACGAAAATAGCATTATTCCCTCTTTTGGTCCTGGGAAAACCGGTAATGAAATCCATACCAATTTTATCCCATTTCCATTCAGGAATAGCTAATGGTTGAAGGGTGCCAGCAGGCCGTTGATGCTCTGCTTTTACACGACGACAGACGTCGCAATTAGCAATATACTGAGCGATTTCTCTCTTCATCCTAGTCCACCAGAACCTCTGGCGTAGGTCCTGATACATTTTTGTGCTACCGGGGTGAATGGTGAGAGGAGATTCATGAGCTTCCTTAAGGATTAATCGCCTTAGGTTGCGCACTTTGGGAACTACTAGTCGATTCCCGAAGTATACGACTCCTTGATCATTAACGGAGAAACAATTCGCAATTCCTTTCTGAATGTTTCTCTTGATGCGGGAGATTCCCGGATCTACCTGCTGTGCGTTGATAATTTGATCCGTAAGGGTAGGTTTTGCCACCAAGGTGGAGAGAAAACCTTGAGGTACAATGTGAAGGTTAAGCTTCCGAAATTCCTCATGGAGAAGCGGTTGACTTTGTTGTAACATCAGGTTGTTACAATAAGATTTACGACTTAGCGCATCAGCCATGACGTTGGCTTTCCCTGGGGTATAGGTTATCCCTAAGTCGAAGTCTGTGATCAATTCAACCCAACGTCTCTGCCTGAGATTCAAATCCGGTTGGGTGAAAATATACTTCAGACTTTGGTGATCAGTGAATATTTCGCAACGATTACCGAGGAGATAATGTCGCCAGGTCTTAAGTGCATAGACTACGGCTGCAAGCTCTAGGTCATGAGTGGGATAATTCTCCTCATGTGGGTGCAATTGCCGTGAAGCGTAAGCAATTACGTGTCGATCTTGCATGAGAATGCAACCTAGTCCTTGTCGCGAGGCGTCGCAGTAGATAACAAAGTCCTTGGAGAAGTCTGGCGGTACCAGTACGGGAGCAGAGGTCAGGCGTCTTTTCAGTTCCTGAAAGCTGTGCTCACATTGTGGAGTCCATTCGAACTTCTTATCTTTCTTGAGGAGTTCAGTTAGAGGTTTAGCAACCTTGGAGAAGTTCTCGACAAAGTGACGGCAATAGCTCGCTAAGCCTAGAAAACTCCGAACTTGCTTGACTGATTCGGGCGGAGTCCAATCAAGGACGGCTTGAACTCGCTCAGGGTTAACAGCAATACCTTTACCAGATATTACATGACCCAGATAGGTTACTTCTGACAACCAGAATTCACATTTAGAGAATTTGGCATAAAGGCGATGCTCTCGAAGTTTCTTCAACACTAGCCTTAGATGTTCGGCATGTTCTTCCTCGTTCTTGGAGTAGATGAGTATATCATCGAGATAAACCACGACGAATTTATCCAAATACTCCATGAAGATTGAGTTCATTAACCGAGAAAAGGTGGCTGGAGCGTTGGTTAATCCGAAGGACATAACGGTGTACTCGTATTGGCCATAGCGAGTAACAAAGGCCGTTTTAGGAATGTCCCCGTTTCTGATTTTGATTTGATGGTAGCCCAACCTCAAATCCATCTTGGAGAAGACTGAGGATCCAGCGAGCTGATCATACAGGTCGTTGATCCTGGGAAGTGGATATTTGTTCTTGATTGTGACCAAATTGACAGGTCGGTAATCTACAACCATCCGGTCCGTACCATCCTTTTTCTTAACGAATAGGACGGGGCAAGCCCACGGAGATGAACTAGGGCGGATGAAACCCTTTTTCAAGGATTCATCGAGTTGTTTCTTAAGCTCGGCTAGTTCTAGGGGTGCCATCTTATAGGGTCTTCTAGCAATCGGAACGGTTCCTGGAATGAGATCTATTACGAACTCAACATCCCTGTCAGGTGGAACACCTGGCAATTCCTCTGGAAAGACATCCGGGAAGTCACGGACTACCGGAACGTCCTCAAGGTCTGGCAAAGGGCTGGCGTTAAGAGAATATAATTGTCGCTTGGCTATTCGGGTCAAGACATTGACTATCTTCCCCGAAGGATGGGTGAGTTGGACAGTCCTAGAGAAGCAATCAATTTTGGCTTGATGAGCTGACATCCAGTCCATACCCAAAATGATATTAATATCCGAAGATTTAAGGGCTATCAAGGATGCAAGGAAAACAAGTCTGTCGACTTGGATCTCATTTCCATAACTTACCCTAGAGGTCTGCCATCTAGACCCAGGGGTAGAGATTTCCATAGTGGATGGCAAGTCACAGAATGCAACGTTATGCAAACGGGCATAACTTTCAGATATAAAAGAATGAGAGGCTCCTGTATCGAAAAGAACGGATGCCGGGTGGCAATTAACAAGAAGCGTACCGAGAACGACGTTGGGGTCCTCTTGAGCTTCTTCGGCAGAGATACAGTTGACATGGCCACGTGAAGCGGTGACCGGTTTGGCATGGAACACCTTCCCTGTCGGCTTGCCACGGCCAACAGCTTTAGCAGATTGATTGGGGTTGGTCTGGGGACACTCGCGCATATAATGACCAGATTCCCCACACTTGAAACAAGTCACGGAACTGGTACGTGGAGGAGCATTATTGGATGGAACCCCATAGGGCTTGGCCGGTGCAGACTGTTGAACAAGGCGAGGCGCCTGGAAAGATGGCCTCGGTGTGAACCTGGGTGGCAGGGCGGTATTGGGTACCCACACGCGGCGTTTCTGAGGACCAGCACCGGATGAGGAACCCATATCACGTCCATGCTTGCGTGTTGCATCATAATCAGTCTGACCATTTTCAGCACTGATGGCTTTGTTGACAAGTTTCGAAAAAGATGTGCACTCATGCAGACGGAGGTCGCGGCGAAGCTCAGGGCTAAGGCCCTTTCGGAACCTTGCTTGCTTCTTGGCGTCAGTAGAAACTTCCTCAGTTGCATATCGTGCGAGATTACCAAACTCTCTGCTATAGGCATCCACAGAAAGTCGGCCTTGGGTGAAACTGCAAAATTCTTCACGTTTACGGTCCATGAGACCCTCCGGAATGTGATGTTCACGGAAAGCCTCGCTGAACTCAGCCCAAGTAGTGACATGGCCCGCTGGGCGCATGGCTCCATAATTCTCCCACCATAGACTGGCGGGGCCTTCAAGATGATATGCGGCGAAGGTGACCTTGTCAGCCTCCGCTACCAACGCGGAACGCAGCTTGTGAGAGATACTGCGAAGCCAGTCATCAGCGTCGAGAGGCTCGACGGAGTGGTGGAACGTGGGTGGATGCAATTTGATAAAATCACTGAGTGACACCACGTTAGCCCTCTGATGGTGTGCTGTATTCTGTTCTATACGCTCCAACAAACGGTTTGTCTCCCGCTTGTTTCTCTCAGCTTCCATCATCACCTCGGCTAGTGAAGGAGGATGAGGCAGATTTTCATTCCTGGCTTCACTGCCTTCGGCCTGCTCTTGGGAAGCAGGATTAGCGCGCGTGTTGACCATCCTAGGTAGACAA
>NC_057810.1:593613917-593626262 GCF_018294505.1 Triticum aestivum
GCATGTTCTTCCTCGTTCTTGGAGTAGATGAGTATATCATCGAGATAAACCACGACGAATTTATCCAAATACTCCATGAAGATTGAGTTCATTAACCGAGAAAAGGTGGCTGGAGCGTTGGTTAATCCGAAGGACATAACGGTGTACTCGTATTGGCCATAGCGAGTAACAAAGGCCGTTTTAGGAATGTCCCCGTTTCTGATTTTGATTTGATGGTAGCCCAACCTCAAATCCATCTTGGAGAAGACTGAGGATCCAGCGAGCTGATCATACAGGTCGTTGATCCTGGGAAGTGGATATTTGTTCTTGATTGTGACCAAATTGACAGGTCGGTAATCTACAACCATCCGGTCCGTACCATCCTTTTTCTTGACGAATAGGACGGGGCAAGCCCACGGAGATGAACTAGGGCGGATGAAACCCTTTTTCAAGGATTCATCGAGTTGTTTCTTAAGCTCGGCTAGTTCTAGGGGTGCCATCTTATAGGGTCTTCTAGCAATCGGAACGGTTCCTGGAATGAGATCTATTACGAACTCAACATCCCTGTCAGGTGGAACACCTGGCAATTCCTCTGGAAATACATCCGGGAAGTCACGGACTACCGGAACGTCCTCAAGGTCTGGCAAAGGGCTGGCGTTAAGAGAATATAATTGTCGCTTGGCTATTCGGGTCAAGACATTGACTATCTTCCCCGAAGGATGGGTGAGTTGAACAGTCCTAGAGAAGCAATCAATTTTGGCTTGATGAGCTGACATCCAGTCCATACCCAAAATGATATTAATATCCGAAGATTTAAGGGCTATCAAGGATGCAAGGAAAACAAGTCTGTCGACTTGGATCTCATTTCCATAACTTACCCTAGAGGTCTGCCATCTAGACCCAGGGGTAGAGATTTCCATAGTGGATGGCAAGTCACAGAATGCAACGTTATGCAAACGGGCATAACTTTCAGATATAAAAGAATGAGAGGCTCCTGTATCGAAAAGAACGGATGCCGGGTGGCAATTAACAAGAAGCGTACCGAGAACGACGTTGGGGTCCTCTTGAGCTTCTTCGGCAGAGATACAGTTGACATGGCCACGTGAAGCGGTGACCGGTTTGGCATGGAACACCTTCCCTGTCGGCTTGCCACGGCCAACAGCTTTAGCAGATTGATTGGGGTTGGTCTGGGGACACTCGCGCATATAATGACCAGATTCCCCACACTTGAAACAAGTCACGGAACTGGTACGTGGAGGAGCATTATTGGATGGAACCCCATAGGGCTTGGCCGGTGCAGACTGTTGAACAGGGCGAGGCGCCTGGAAAGATGGCCTCGGTGTGAACCTGGGTGGCAGGGCGGTATTGGGTACCCACACGCGGCGTTTCTGAGGACCAGCACCGGATGAGGAACCCATATCACGTCCATGCTTGCGTGTTGCATCATAATCAGTCTGACCAGTTTCAGCACTGATGGCTTTGTTGACAAGTTTCGAAAAAGATGTGCACTCATGCAGACGGAGGTCGCGGCGAAGCTCAGGGCTAAGGCCCTTTCGGAACCTTGCTTGCTTCTTGGCGTCAGTAGAAACTTCCTCAGTTGCATATCGTGCGAGATTACCAAACTCTCTGCTATAGGCATCCACAGAAAGTCGGCCTTGGGTGAAACTGCAAAATTCTTCACGTTTACGGTCCATGAGACCCTCCGGAATGTGATGTTCACGGAAAGCCTCGCTGAACTCAGCCCAAGTAGTGACATGGCCCGCTGGGCGCATGGCTCCATAATTCTCCCACCATAGACTGGCGGGGCCTTCAAGATGATATGCGGCGAAGGTGACCTTGTCAGCCTCCGCTACCAACGCGGAACACAGCTTGTGAGAGATACTGCGAAGCCAGTCATCAGCGTCGAGAGGCTCGACGGAGTGGTGGAACGTGGGTGGATGCAATTTGATAAAATCACTGAGTGACACCACGTTAGCCCTCTGATGGTGTGATGTATTCTGTTCTATACGCTCCAACAAACGGTTTGTCTCCCGCTTGTTTCTCTCAGCTTCCATCATCACCTCGGCTAGTGAAGGAGGATGAGGCAGATTTTCATTCCTGGCTTCACTGCCTTCGGCCTGCTCTTGGGAAGCAGGATTAGCGCGCGTGTTGACCATCCTAGGTAGACAAGACAATGATTTAGTCAGGATGGTAAAATTCCGACATAGGATACATAAGGTAAGGAATAACTCGAAATACAAGATGATCATCCGTATGACATGGTAGATACAGAAACTGCTTCTTTATTCCATCGTCATGCACACCATACAAGGTTTAGTACAAGACCAAACAAAGTACTATTATGGTGAGAAAAGGATTACATCTCGTCAGAGGCATTCCAAGCTCCTATACATTATTTTCTACACCTCCGGAAAGAGTACAAACTAGGACATATCCCACGAGTCACGCGGAACGATAGATGACACAGCTAGTGCGAACTAGTGATGCTACCCCTAACTCAGACCGATCCGTAGTAGTCCTCATAAAAGTCACCTCCATAGCCTGGAAGCTCAACATGTTCATCCGGAAACAGACGATCTCGCGGAGCTTGTGGACCATAGGGGCTAGGATGAGGCCTTGGACCAACAAACGGTGGCCTGCGGGGACCGCGAGGTGGGGTGATGCCTCCTACATCACGCCAAACCATCACGTCCGGCAGAGCAGATCTCACAGGATAGAGATCGCGCATATCCGAATATCCAGCTTGCACCGCCGGTGCGAACCGAGTCAAAGTGGCCCAGTGATCGGCACGGGTATTGAAGAGCTCTAACCTTAAGGCCCGATTTTCACGGTCCTTATCTTCGAGCATCTCAGCAGTGGTGCGAGTCCGTGAATCCTCCTGAGTGGAGTCAGCATAAATAGCTTGGAGATATCCTTGTGCTCCCGGAAGTGATCCTGGCATATACCGGAAGTCAGAGTCCCGAAATAAACCAGATCTGACTCGCATAATGGTCATCATAGAGTAGGCGGCATCCTGCACAGCCATCTCGATAGTAACCCCGAGTCCATAGGAGCAGTGAAGAGGCTCAGTGGATCCAGGATAAGATGGAAATATCCTGACAGTGCAGAGATACTGGCTTTGATTAAAATCTCGGAATTGCTCTTCAACCGTGTACTCAGGATACCAGCGGTATCCAGCCTCAGTCATTACCCTGACCAACTTAGCAGTATGGCCGGGTACATCTAGGCATCGAGTTAGGCGAACCACTTGATTGAGGTCGCGAGTGGCCATCTGAAAGCATAATCATAATGCAAGGCATTAGAATTTCTAGCAAAATTTCGGCAGCATAACAGCTGTAAATGCTCAAAAAGGATATTGAGACTTTTGACAAAGGATTTCGTACACACCCAACATCATCATATCAAAGTTCTGGAACCATTCTAACAACATAATGTGGTAGTAGAACTGAACTAGGCTTGTAACCATCAAACTTATAAGGTACTACTGATTAGTAACACGTGATCCTGATAGAGAGAGTAGATCCTAATTCCTTAACCCCCGGTGGAAGAATGGACTGACTCAGATCAGAAAGTCATAAGGTATAAGGAGTAAAAAGAGCCTTACGTTCCAACCCACAAACAATTCCCCTACATATAACTAAAGAATTTCTAGACTCAACATCGACCAGTTTGGCTTGGAGAACCTACAGGCAGTCCTGCTCTGATGCCAACGCTGTCAGGACCCCGACTCGATGTCACATCGATCTAGCTGGTAACACCTCATATCACTTTGCGGCCTCACGCACGGTATCCCCACGGGTGTCGTCTTACCTTTTCCCGGGACCGTTTGCGCCTTTTGGCTCGCGTATATGAAAGTGTCGCTAGCATCCATATGATAAAGAGCCCGGGCTGACATGACTAGTCGTAAACCCAAAGTGGCATAGACTTACAGGGACAGGCATCCATGACCCAGCTTCGAACGTGTCGGTCATCAGCAAGTGGGTCCGGGCTGTAGCACTGGGCTAGCAGGACTCCGGTAAACCGGGCTGTAGCGGGCTAACAGGACTCCGGTACTCAAAGCGTGACATTTCCCCGAAGGGACAGACACAGGAACGAAGAAGGACACATGCCGGCCAGCCTAAGTGTTCCAGAGCAGTAGCAAGCTACCATGGCTCAGCGGTAACACTAGGAGACATTTCCCGGTAAGAGAGGCTACTAAAGATAAACAACTAGATAGTCAGATCCCACACATACCAAGCATTTCAATCATACACACAATATGCTCGATATGTGCAAATACAACGAAGCATCACAACATGACTCTATGACACAAGTACTTTATTTAAGGCTCAGTGAGCCATACATAACATACACACAAAGGTACGGGTCTCACGACCCAACATACAAGTCATACAATCATACAAGCCAGCAGCGGAAGTAACTTGTCTGAGTACAGACAACTAGTAAAATAAAAGAGGCTTGGAAAGCCTCCGGCTATACTATGTGGTCCTTCACAAGCTCAGGGTCACCACCTGGGTCTTTAGCCTACTCGTTGATGTCAACGTCTACATAGAACCCATCAGAAGGGGTTGCAGCGTCTTCTGTAAAAATGTAGATTATAGCAACATGAGTACAAAGGTACTCAGCAAGACTTACATCAGATCCTACATACATGCATAGTATCAAGAAGGGTTGGTGGAGTTATTGCAGCAAGCCAGCTTTGACTCTTGGCTAGGCTATCCTACGATACTTCAACTTGAAATAGTTTTGCGCACACGAGTCCACTATTCACCACTTCAATACACTACCGAGGATTCACCTCCGTCCTCCTACGGAGGAGCCATCCTCGGCACTCACACTTATCTTGAGGCTTTTAGTAGTTTCCATTTACTTGTCTATGAACTGTATAGGCAACCAAGTAGTCCTTTACCGCGGACGCGGCTATTCGAATAGATCATGTTAACCCTGCAGGGGGTACTTCTTCACACACGCTCTCACCACTTACCGTCGTTTACACGACATGTACTCGGCAACCTTCAAGCGGAAGCCCAACGTGGGTGTCGGCCACGACCTACCTAATCACCTAAGCCTCCAGTCCAGGTTTATCGCCTATTCAGGTTCCATCCGCAGGGAGTCCGGCCGAGGTTTCCCATACGGCCCCGAACGATGTGAACAGGGTTCCCGAGATACCTAACGGGTATTCGGTACACCCGGCCACGTACCTACCGCATCACAGCCCACCCCTACGGTCAGCGCTGTCCACGGCCTCCAGTAGGCTACAAACACCAGAAACTACTTGCAACTCCTGGACGGAGAACTAGGGTGAATAAGAAGTCGAGAGGGTCCATTGGTTTCGGGCCCAATGCATGGTAGTAGCTGATTCTTAAATCACACATACAGATCTCAGTGCTTAAGGTCGGCTTCAATGAAACAACCCACCATGTACTCCTACATGGCCTCTCATCGATACCTTTACCAAAACGTGTTCACCACACCACTCTCATTACCGACATAATCATTTCACTCTAGCCATTCACCCAGATGAACCAGACCTGACACGACTCTAAGCATAGCAGGCATAGCAAGGTAGGAACAACACATACATATGGCTCAATCAACTCCTACACATGCTAGTGGGTTTCATCTAGTTACTGTGGCAATGACAGGTCATGCAGAGGAAATGGGTTCAACTACCGTAGCACACAGCAGTTTGAATCGCGTTGTCTTAATGCAGTAAAAGAGAGCAGGAGCGAGAACATGGGATTGTATCGATATGATCAAATGGTTGGTTGCTTGCCTGATGGTTCGATGCACGGATACGGTTCTTCGTTAGGGTAGTCACGGTACTCCTCGGGGACAGATCCTGTCGTAAAGGATAATGATACACAGGCATCACCAAACAATGTGCAACAATATGATGCATGCATGAAACATGGCAATATGAGTGTGTTGGGCTAATGCAACTAAAGCCAGAAGGGTTTGAACAAATTTGAGTCAAAGATTCAAATTTCAATTTCAAATATGGCCTTTTAAAGTGCTTTTCCTTGTTCTGATTAAAACATCCATTTAACTTGTTGGATCATGCATGAAAATAGTACAGATGGATAGATTGGATTTTTCTGATCATTTTTCATATATAATTTGTCCAATTTGGAGTTACAGAATAAAAGTTATGAATTTTTGAAGTTTAATTAATATTCTGGAATTTCCTGATTTAATTTAAATCCAGAAATATCATTTACTGCGTCAGCCTGACGTCACAGTGACATCAGCAGGTCAACAGGGCTGGCTCGGGTCAAACCTGACGTGTGGGGTCCACACGTCAGTGACACAGGGGCTAATCCCGTGTTGACCCGGGCTGGTTAGCTTTGACTAAGCCCTGGGGCCCACTTGTCAGCGTCAGTAGGTGGTGGTTTAGTGGCTAATTAACTAGGCCATGTCAGCTCGCCGGAGTTCTGGTCGGCGGCGACCATCAGTGCGGCGGCGATAGTGGTTTTGGTCGTTTCGGCCACCAAATGAACCGCGGAGGCCACCGGAGTGAAGCTGAGGACGACCCGAGGCTCTTGGCGGAGTCCGTTGGGGTCGGGGTGGCCGGAGTCGACGGCGGCGAGCTCGGCTGCGGCGGCCGGGGTTCGGTCGTGCACGGGAACGGTGTTGCAGGGTGTTAGGGGGGGTGTTGGAGCGTGCTACGTGCTCCTAGTGAGATGTGGAGCACGATGGCGTGCTCGGTTGGGCGCTACGGCGATCGTGGCCACGACGGCGACATCGCCGGCGGCGTGAAGCTTTCGGCCGCGGTGGGGCTAGGGCCTAGGGGTCGGGAGAGAGCAGGGGAGAAGGGGGAAACGGTGGCGTAGCTCACCGCGGTTGCAGTGGGCGTCGAAGCGGGCTCGGGGACGCGTCGGAGACGACGAATTTGACGGCGACGGTGGTCGGAGTCCGAAGGGGGGAACGGCGACGTGGCGGCGATGCAGGGCTTCCGGGGACCCGTGGAGCGGTGGGGAGGAAGAAGGAGTCGAGGCGGAGCTTCTGAGCTGGTCGGGGAAGCGAGGGGTGGTCGGAGACGGTGGCTAAGGCGAACGACGGCGACGGTGAGCTTCGGCCGTGAGAGAGAGAGAGTGAGGGAGAGCCGGGGGAGAGTGAATGGGGTGTCGGCGAGGTCGGGGCGACGACCAGAAGACGATCCACGCGGCGCAACGGCGACCAGGGCGATGCAGAGAGGCTGGGTGGTGCGTGGCGAGCTCGGGCGCGCCATGCTCACCTCCCTGCCTGCTCTGGCGAGGGGAAGCAGCTGGCTGGCACGGGCCAGCACAGTGCTGGGCCGGCTGGGCTGGGCCGCACAGGTAAGTCTTCCCCTTTCTTTATTTCTGTTTTTATTTAATATAACTGCGACTTTGTTGAATTAAATAAAATACCTAGGCAACTCCAAAAATCACCAAACTACTCCTGGTCCATAGTTGGATTATTTCCAACATGAAACATTTTAGTTTGGAGATATTTGAGCATTTAAATATTTTATATAATTTTAAATGCCCAAATTCAAATAGTTATGATTTAATTCAAAACCCTAGGATGGCCTAGGAAAATGTGCACCACTTTTGGCAGAGGTTCTGAACCAAGGCAAAAATGATGGGCATTTTAGAAGGGCATTTCAGGTTCATTGAAAAATTATTTTAGTAAACCCTAGTTGGTTTCAGAGGGGACTGGGGGTTCTGTCATCCCCATTTCAAGTTTCTGATGAATGAGTAAACATGATGCAACACTCTAATGCATAACTAGCTAGGGTGTGACAAGTCACCCCCACTCAAAAGAATCTCGTCCCGAGATTTGGGTTCCTCCGGGAAGAAGGCGGGATATTCAAGTCGAAGACGATCCTCCCTTTCCCAGGTTGCTTCATCTTCAGAATGGTGCGACCATTGAACCTTGAGAAACTTGATATTATGACGTCGCGTGGTACGTTCGGCTTGATCGAGGATACGAATGGGGTACTCTCGATAGGTAAGATTATCTTGGAGATCAAGCGTTTCGTGGTCCACTTCACGGATAGGATCCGAGAAACAACGCCTGAGTTGAGAAATGTGGAAGACATCGTGAACTCTGGAGAGGTGCGGAGGTAGTTCCAATTGGTAGGCAACTTCTCCTCGTTTGGCAAGAATGCGAAAAGGTCCAATGTAACGAGGAGCCAATTTGCCTTTGATACCGAAACGATGGGTTCCCTTCAGAGGGGTGACCCGAAGATAAGCCTTCTCGTCAACCTCGAAAGTCATAGCCTTATGTTTTCGGTCATATTGACTCTTTTGACGAGATTGGGCTGTTTTCAACTTTTCACGAACGATACGAACTTGTTCTTCTGCTTCCTGAATCATATCCGGGCCAAAGAATTGTCTTTCCCCGGTCTCTGACCAGTTAAGGGGTGTTCAACATCGCCGTCCATAGAGGACTTCAAAAGGGGCTTTACCCAAGCTGGATTGATAGCTGTTGTTGTAAGCGAATTCGGCAAATGGAAGGCACTTCTCCCAGTCCATTCCGAATGAGATAACAGAGGCTCGAAGCATGTCTTCTAGAATCTGATTGACGCGTTCCACTTGACCACTTGACTGAGGATGGAAAGCGGTGCTAAAGGAGAGACGGGTTCCCATAGCATTTTGGAAACTTTCCCAAAATTGAGAGGTGAAAAGACTTCCTCGATCCGAATTGATTTCCAAAGGGACACCATGAAGAGACACTATTCGGGAGATGTATAAGTCTGCCAGCTGACTAGCGGTTATACTCTCACGAACAGGTAAGAATGAGCTACTTTGGAAAGACGATCGACCACAACGAAAATAGCATTATTCCCTCTTTTGGTCCTGGGAAAACCGGTAATGAAATCCATACCAATTTTATCCCATTTCCATTCAGGAATAGCTAATGGTTGAAGGGTGCCAGCAGGCCGTTGATGCTCTGCTTTTACACGACGACAGACGTCGCAATTAGCAATATACTGAGCGATTTCTCTCTTCATCCTAGTCCACCAGAACCTCTGGCGTAGGTCCTGATACATTTTTGTGCTACCGGGGTGAATGGTGAGAGGAGATTCATGAGCTTCCTTAAGGATTAATCGCCTTAGGTTGCGCACTTTGGGAACTACTAGTCGATTCCCGAAGTATACGACTCCTTGATCATTAACGGAGAAACAATTCGCAATTCCTTTCTGAATGTTTCTCTTGATGCGGGAGATTCCTGGATCTACCTTCTGTGCGTTGATAATTTGATCCGTAAGGGTAGGTTTTGCCACCAAGGTGGAGAGAAAACCTTGAGGTACAATGTGAAGGTTAAGCTTCCGAAATTCCTCATGGAGAAGAGGTTCTGAACCAAGGCAAAAATGATGGGCATTTTAGAAGGGCATTTCAGGTTCATTGAAAAATTATTTTAGTAAACCCTAGTTGGTTTCAGAGGGGACTGGGGGTTCTGTCATCCCCATTTCAAGTTTCTGATGAATGAGTAAACATGATGCAACACTCTAATGCATAACTAGCTAGGGTTTGACAGCGCACCACATGTCTGGTGCGCCATTAGTGTCATTTCCATCTATAGCCCTTTTCCTAGTAGTGTGAGGCTTACGTTCAATAACCTTCGAACATACGACATTATGCTGAACCCGGAAAAATGTGTTTTCGGCGTCCTCTCTGGGAAACTGCTGGGCTTCATTGTTTCCAATAGAGGAATTGAAGCGAATCCGGCAAAAATCCGAGCTCTGTCGCAGTTGTCTATACCAACAGACTGCAAGCACATCCAGAAACTAGCTGGATGCGTGGCTGCCTTAAGCCGCTTTATCTCCAGGTTAGGAGAAAAGGCACTATCTCCAGGTTGGGCCGCAATCCGCTTCCGGGCGGCGAATCCAGGTGAGTGTTTATTAAGGCATCTCTTTCAGCATTTCTATGGCTCTTTGTGAGGGTTTTTCTAACTTCACCATTGTGTTCCTATGGTTGTTAATTTAGGTGTATGGTTCATGCATTGCCATTTTGAGCGACACATGGTGTGGGGGATGGAGACCGTGTTTATTGTGAAGAACGGCAAGGCAGAAGAAGCTAAGATCATGCCACCACCTCCAAATATGCCAAAGTGCTGATGGAGTCCATTGTCTCCTATAGAACGAGACAAGAAGTTAAAATGCCACCACTGAAGAAATAGTTTACCTAATACCTTTATTCAAATTAACTAACAGTTTTCAACCCAAAGACACTTAATTAGAGAAAATGAGGCGAATCGCCCTTAGATATTTGGCCATTTGTTGGAGTGAGTGTTAATTCCCACCCACTTTGGTATGACCCGAACAATCCACACGACCGTCTGTGTTGTGTCATGTGTGTGTGTGTGTGTGTGAACACATCCATCTTGTACCCTTAGAGAAATTCCAATTAACACGTGCATTGTTTGATTGAACCAACTTTTACCTCCTTATATGATCAAGTTCCAACAATTACCTTGAGATGTGTTGGATTTCCTCCACCAACTTAGACATTTTTTATTCGATTGCTTTTGAAATGCCACAACAGATGGAGAATCAAGATATTTGCCAGGATGTAGTCCTTTGTTGTAGCATTTTCGGAAACAAAATTGGGTCGACTGTCGGAACGTATATGGCGTACGCCCAACTCCGTCTTGGGCTAAGAGCATCTGCAGCCGTTCGGCCCCCCACAGGGCAACGAAAAAGAGCGGCATGAGGGCGAACCGGCGTTAGATTAGTCCCTGGGGTTCGGTTCGCTCCCAGTCACAGGCCCACGATCGCCACGGGTTCGGCGAAGTTCGTTTCAATTTTGTGCAAACTCGACGACTTTTGCATGAACTCGGCCATACTTCGTCGAAATTTGTATAAAAACTTAAAAACATGCATGAACTACGCCCCTAATAACTTAAAAACGAACTAAAAAGCCTAGCCGTGTCTACATGCCGAGAAGCCTGTAGAAGCTGGTGTAGTCGCCGCCGCCGCCGTCATCGTCGCCGCGCGCCTCACCTACGGCGTCCCTGCTGCAGCCCTTGCCGGGGTCGCCGACACATGGTGGGGCGCTTGACGGTCCAGCCTCGCCCTCGTCGTCGCTGTCGATGACGATAACGCCGCCCTCCTCGGCGCGGCGACGGGCCTGGGTCTCCAGGTACGCCCGACGCTGGCGGCGCACCTGCTCGCGGATGTAGTCCTCCTTCGCCCATTTGAGGGCGGACTCGTCGTCGGGGGCCACCATGCCGGCGTGCTCCGGCTTCACGGGGAGCATGTCTGGCTCGGGCTTCGGCCAGACCAGGCGGAGGGAGCGCCTCATCGGTGACGTCGCAGGCTAGGGCTTGTTGATGACGAGGGCGCCGCTGCGAGAGCGACGCCTGAGCGGTGTCCCCTCCGGCTCGGGCTTGACGGGGCGGAGGGCCGGCGAGCCAGAGCCCAACGACGAGGACGACCCTGGCTCCATTCGCCGCGGCATCCAGGAACTGCTGCGGCGGCGAGAGAAGGAGGGTCGCGTCAGGTACTCCAGTCGCGGCACATTGCCGGTCTCGATGTGGTCGAGGACGGCGTCGAGTGTGCGGCCGGGGACGCCCCACCACTCGCGCCATCCTTCAGAGTTGAGGTGGCCGCAGGGGATGATGCCGTTGACGGAGGTGATCTGCTCCTCGCAGCGGCGCTTGAAGTACAGCGTCCATAGCGTTTCGCTGTCGGGCGCGTACCTCGGCTCGTTCTACTGCTCCTCCGTCAGCGAGGAGCGGATGCGGGCGATCTCCGCCCGCCGTGCCGCCCCTTCGAGTACCGGCGGCACCGGGACGCCGGCGGCGCTCAGTCTCCACGCCCCCGGCACGCGCATGTCGGGTGGCGCCGGGTACTCGGCCTTGTACAGAAGGCGCGCCTCCGGCTCCTGGAGGTGTTGGCAGCCGAAGCCATTCGCTGCTGCGCCGTCGCCTAGGTATCTCTCCGCCATGGTTTCGCTCGTGGATGATTTTTCATATAAAAAACTTTTTCATCCGAGTTAGTATGCAAAAGTTATGCCCATTTTTACAAATTCTCGCGAGATTTTGCAAATGAAGTCAAAATTCATATTTGCAAATTTTCCCAACAACTAGGCCACATATCACATGGGAAACTTATTTTCTTTTATTTTTTTGACATTTTTATCATTTTGTTTTATTTTTTTTAAAACTAAAAAGGCGATCCACTGGGGGGGGTGCATTCGGTGGAAGTGGTGGCCAAGGTTACTAATGGCGCACCGTGGCATGGTGCGCCATTACTAGTTTAACTAGTAATGGCGCACCATGCCACGGTGCGCCATTAGTATGTTTGGACAGGCGCACTAGTTCAAAAAAATAATAATTTTGGTACTAATGGCGCACCGTAGGCAGGGTGCGCCATTAGTAGTTTCAACAATAATG
>NC_057810.1:593627232-593629470 GCF_018294505.1 Triticum aestivum
GCTCTTTGTGAGGGTTTTTCTAACTTCACCATTGTGTTCCTATGGTTGTTAATTTAGGTGTATGGTTCATGCATTGCCATTTTGAGCGACACATGGTGTGGGGGATGGAGACCGTGTTTATTGTGAAGAACGGCAAGGCAGAAGAAGCTAAGATCATGCCACCACCTCCAAATATGCCAAAGTGCTGATGGAGTCCATTGTCTCCTATAGAACGAGACAAGAAGTTAAAATGCCACCACTGAAGAAATAGTTTACCTAATACCTTTATTCAAATTAACTAACAGTTTTCAACCCAAAGACACTTAATTAGAGAAAATGAGGCGAATCGCCCTTAGATATTTGGCCATTTGTTGGAGTGAGTGTTAATTCCCACCCACTTTGGTATGACCCGAACAATCCACACGACCGTCTGTGTTGTGTCATGTGTGTGTGTGTGTGTGTGAACACATCCATCTTGTACCCTTAGAGAAATTCCAATTAACACGTGCATTGTTTGATTGAACCAACTTTTACCTCCTTATATGATCAAGTTCCAACAATTACCTTGAGATGTGTTGGATTTCCTCCACCAACTTAGACATTTTTTATTCGATTGCTTTTCAAATGCCACAACAGATGCAGAATCAAGATATTTGCCAGGATGTAGTCCTTTGTTGTAGCATTTTCGGAAACAAAATTGGGTCGACTGTCGGAACGTATATGGCGTACGCCCAACTCCGTCTTGGGCTAAGAGCATCTGCAGCCGTTCGGCCCCCCACAGGGCAACGAAAAAGAGCGGCATGAGGGCGAACCGGCGCTAGATTGGTCCCTGGGGTTCGGTTCGCTCCCAGTCACAGGCCCACGATCGCCACGGGTTCGGC
This sequence comes from Triticum aestivum, assembly GCF_018294505.1. Classification (NCBI taxonomy): domain Eukaryota; kingdom Viridiplantae; phylum Streptophyta; class Magnoliopsida; order Poales; family Poaceae; genus Triticum; species Triticum aestivum. The sequence goes on from NC_057810.1 coordinate 593,628,093, forward strand.
GAAGTTCGTTTCAATTTTGTGCAAACTCGACAACTTTTGCATGAACTCGGCCATACTTCGTCGAAATTTGTATAAAAACTTAAAAACATGCATGAACTACGCCCCTAATAACTTAAAAATGAACTAAAAAGCCTAGCCGTGTCTACATGCCGAGAAGCCTGTAGAAGCTGGTGTAGTCGCTGCCGCCGCCGTCATCGTCGCCGCGCGCCTCACCTACGGCGTCCCTGCTACAGCCCTCGCCGGGGTCGCCGACACGTGGTGGGGCGCTTGACGGTCCAGCCTCGCCCTCGTCGTTGCTGTCGATGACGATAACGCCGCCCTCCTCGGCGCGGCGACGGGCCTGGGTCTCCAGGTACGCCCGACGCTGGCGGCGCACCTGCTCGCGGATGTAGTCCTCCTTCGCCCATTTGAGGGCGGACTCGTCGTCGGGGGCCACCATGCCGGCGTGCTCCGACTTCACGGGGAGCATGTCTGGCTCGGGCTTCGGCCAGACCAGGCGGAGGGAGCGCCTCATCGGTGACGTCGCAGGCTAGGGCTTGTTGATGATGAGGGCGCCGCTGCGAGAGCGACGCCTGAGCGGTGTCCCCTCCGGCTCGGGCATGACGGGGCGGAGGGCCGGCGAGCCAGAGCCCAACGACGAGGACGACCCTGGCTCCATTCGCCGCGGCATCCAGGAACTGCTGCGGCGGCGAGAGAAGGAGGGTCGCGTTAGGTACTCCAGTCGCGGCACATTGCCGGTCTCGATGTGGTCGAGGACGGCGTCGAGTGTGCGCCGGGGACGCCCCACCACTCGCGCCATCCTTCAGAGTTGAGGTGGCCGCAGGGGATGATGCCGTTGACGGAGGTGATCTGCTCCTCGCAGCGGCGCTTGAAGTACAGCGTCCACAGCGTTTCGCTGTCGGGCGCGTACCTCGGCTCGTTCTACTGCTCCTCCGTCAGCGAGGAGCGGATGCGGGCGATCTCCGCCCGCCGTGCCGCCCCTTCGAGTACCGGCGGCACCGGGACGCCGGCGGCGCTCAGTCTCCACGCCCCCGGCACGCGCATGTCGGGTGGCGCCGGGTACTCGGCCTTGTACAGAAGGCGCGCCTCCGGCTCCTGGAGTTGTTGGCGGCCGAAGCCATTCGCCGCTGCGCCGTCACCTGGGTATCTCTCCGCCATGGTTTCGCTCGTGGATGATTTTTCATATAAAAAACTTTTTCATCCGAGTTAGTATGCAAAAGTTATGCCCATTTTTACAAATTCTCGCGAGATTTTGCAAATGAAGTCAAAATTCATATTTGCAAATTTTCCCAACAACTAGGCCACATATCACATGGGAAACTTATTTTCTTTTATTTTTTTGACATTTTTATCATTTTGTTTTATTTTTTTTAAAACT
>NC_057810.1:593629824-593632651 GCF_018294505.1 Triticum aestivum
GCATGGTGCGCCATTACTAGTTTAACTAGTAATGGCGCACCATGCCACGGTGCGCCATTAGTATGTTTGGACAGGCGCACTAGTTCAAAAAAAAATTGGTACTAATGGCGCACCGTAGGCAGGGTGCGCCATTAGTAGTTTCAACACTAATGGCACATCAGAAGGTGGTGCGCCATTAGTATATACTAATGGCGCACCACATGTCTGGTGCGCCATTAGTGTCATTTCCATCTATAGCCCTTTTCCTAGTAGTGTGAGGCTTACGTTCAACAACCTTCGAACATACGACATTATGCTGAACCCGGGAAAATGTGTTTTCGGCGTCCTCTCTGGGAAACTGCTGGGCTTCATTGTTTCCAATAGAGGAATTGAAGCGAATCCGGCAAAAATCCGAGCTCTGTCGCAGTTGTCTATACCAACAGACCGCAAGCACATCCAGAAACTAGCTGGATGCGTGGCTACCTTAAGCCGCTTTATCTCCAGGTTAGGAGAAAAGGCACTATCTCCAGGTTGGGCCGCAATCCGCTTCTGGGCGGCGAATCCAGGTGAGTGTTTATTAAGGCATCTCTTTCAGCATTTCTATGGCTCTTTGTGAGGGTTTTTCTAACTTCACCATTGTGTTCCTATGGTTGTTAATTTAGGTGTATGGTTCATGCATTGCCATTTTGAGCGACACATGGTGTGGGGGATGGAGACCGTGTTTATTGTGAAGAACGGCAAGGCAGAAGAAGCTAAGATCATGCCACCACCTCCAAATATGCCAAAGTGCTGATGGAGTCCATTATCTCCTATAGAACGAGACAAGAAGTTAAAATGCCACCACTGAAGAAATAGTTTACCTAATACCTTTATTCAAATTAACTAACAGTTTTCAACCCAAAGACACTTAATTAGAGAAAATGAGGCGAATCGCCCTTAGATATTTGGCCATTTGTTGGAGTGAGTGTTAATTCCCACCCACTTTGGTATGACCCGAACAATCCACACGACCGTCTGTGTCGTGTCATGTGTGTGTGTGTGTGTGTGTGAACACATCCATCTTGTACCCTTAGAGAAATTCCAATTAACACGTGCATTGTTTGATTGAACCAACTTTTACCTCCTTATATGATCAAGTTCCAACAATTACCTTGAGATGTGTTGGATTTCCTCCACCAACTTAGACATTTTTTATTCGATTGCTTTTGAAATGCCACAACAGATGCAGAATCAAGATATTTGCCAGGATGTAGTCCTTTGTTGTAGCATTTTCGGAAACAAAATTGGGTCGACTGTCGGAACGTATATGGCATACGCCCAACTCCGTCTTGGGCTAAGAGCATCTGCAGCCGTTCGGCCCCCCACAGGGCAACGAAAAAGAGCGGCATGAGGGCGAACCGGCGCTAGATTGGTCCCTGGGGTTCGGTTCGCTCCCAGTCACAGGCCCACGATCGCCACGGGTTCGGCGAAGTTCGTTTCAATTTTGTGCAAACTCGACGACTTTTGCATGAACTCGGCCATACTTCGTCGAAATTTGTATAAAAACTTAAAAACATGCATGAAGTACGCCCCTAATAACTTAAAAACGAACTAAAAAGCCTAGTCGTGTCTACATGCCGAGAAGCCTGTAGAAGCTGGTGTAGTCGCCGCCGCCGCCGTCATCGTCGCCGCGCGCCTTACCTACGGTGTCCCTGCTGCAGCCCTCGCCGGGGTCGCCGACACATGGTGGGGCGCTTGACGGTCCAGCCTCGACCTCGTCGTCGCTGTCAATGACGATAACGCCGCCCTCCTCGGCGCGGCGACGGGCCTGGGTCTCCAGGTACGCCCGACGCTGGCGGCGCACCTGCTCGCGGATGTAGTCCTCCTTCGCCCATTTGAGGGAGGACTCGTCGTCGGGGGCCACCATGCCGGCGTGCTCCGGCTTCACGGGGAGCATGTCTCGCTCGGGCTTCGGCCAAACCAGGCGGAGGGAGCGCCTCATCGATGACGTCGCAGGCTAGGGCTTGTTGATGACGAGGGCGCCGCTGCGAGAGCGACGCCTGAGCGGTGTCCCCTCCGGCTCGGGCTTGACGGGGCAGAGGGCCGGCAAGCCAGAGCCCAACGACGAGGACGACCCTGGCTCCATTCGCCGCGGCATCCAGGAACTGCTGCGGCGGCGAGAGAAGGAGGGTCGCGTCAGGTACTCCAGTCGCGGCACATTGCCGGTCTCGATGTGGTCGAGGACGGCGTCGAGTGTGCGGCCGGGGACGCCCCACCACTCGCGCCATCCTTCAGAGTTGAGGTGGCCGCAGGGGATGATGCCGTTGACGGAGGTGATCTGCTCCTCGCAGCGGCGCTTAAAGTACAGCGTCCACAGCGTTTCACTGTCGGGCGCGTACCTCGACTCGTTCTGCTGCTCCTCCGTCAGCGAGGAGCGGATGCGGGCGATCTCCGCCCGCCGTGCCGCCCCTTCGAGTACCGGCGGCACCGGGACGCCGGCGGCGCTCAGTCTCCACGCCCCCGGCACGCGCATGTCGGGTGGCGCCGGGTACTCGGCCTTGTACAGAAGGCGCGCCTCCGGCTCCTGGAGGTCTTGGCGGCCGAAGCCATTCGCCGATGCGCCGTCGCCTGGGTATCTCTCCGCCATGGTTTCGCTCGTGGATGATTTTTCATATAAAAAACTTTTTCATCCGAGTTAGTATGCAAAAGTTATGCCCATTTTTACAAATTCTCGTGATATTTTGCAAATGAAGTCAAAATTCATATTTGCAAATTTTCCCAACAACTAGGCCACATATCACATGGGAAACTTATTTTCTTTTATTTTTTTGACATTTTTATCATTTTGTTTTATTTTTTTTAAAACTGA
>NC_057810.1:593632812-593633595 GCF_018294505.1 Triticum aestivum
AGGTTACTAATGGCGCACCGTGGCATGGTGCGCCATTACTAGTTTAACTAGTAATGGCGCACCATGCCACGGTGCGCCATTAGTATGTTTGGACAGGCGCACTAGTTCAAAAAAAAAATTTGGTACTAATGGCGCACCGTAGGCAGGGTGCGCCATTAGTAGTTTCAACACTAATGGCGCATCAGAAGGTGGTGCGCCATTAGTATATACTAATGGCGCACCACATGTCTGGTGCGCCATTAGTGTCATTTCCATCTATAGCCCTTTTCCTAGTAGTGTGAGGCTTACGTTCAATAACCTTCGAACATACGACATTATGCTGAACCCGGAAAAATGTGTTTTCGGCGTCCTCTCTGGGAAACTGCTGGGCTTCATTGTTTCCAATAGAGGAATTGAAGCGAATCCGGCAAAAATCCGAGCTCTGTCGCAGTTGTCTATACCAACAGACCGCAAGCACATCCAGAAACTAGCTGGATGCGTGGCTGCCTTAAGCCGCTTTATCTCCAGGTTAGGAGAAAAGGCACTATCTCGTTACCGCCTTCTTCGGTGCACCGAACACTTCGTGTGGACGGATGCAGCCGCGGCCGGGCTGGATGAAATAAAGACTTTATTGGCCAGTAATCCAGTCCTAACAACGCCAAATATTGGCAAACCTATGCTGCTGTACATAGCTGCAACACATCAAGTTGTAAGCGTAGTGCTCGTCATCGAACGAGAGGTTAACAGATACAAATTCCCGCTCCAGAAGCCGGTTTATTTCGTATCCATGTTCCTCACCCCATG
>NC_057810.1:593633605-593639254 GCF_018294505.1 Triticum aestivum
CCACGGTGCGCCATTAGTATGTTTGGACAGGCGCACTAGTTCAAAAAAAAAATTTGGTACTAATGGCGCACCGTAGGCAGGGTGCGCCATTAGTAGTTTCAACACTAATGGCGCATCAGAAGGTGGTGCGCCATTAGTATATACTAATGGCGCACCACATGTCTGGTGCGCCATTAGTGTCATTTCCATCTATAGCCCTTTTCCTAGTAGTGTGAGGCTTACGTTCAATAACCTTCGAACATACGACATTATGCTGAACCCGGAAAAATGTGTTTTCGGCGTCCTCTCTGGGAAACTGCTGGGCTTCATTGTTTCCAATAGAGGAATTGAAGCGAATCCGGCAAAAATCCGAGCTCTGTCGCAGTTGTCTATACCAACAGACCGCAAGCACATCCAGAAACTAGCTGGATGCGTGGCTGCCTTAAGCCGCTTTATCTCCAGGTTAGGAGAAAAGGCACTATCTCCAGGTTCGGCCGCAATCCGCTTCCGGGCGGCGAATCCAGGTGAGTGTTTATTAAGGCATCTCTTTCAGCATTTCTATGGCTCTTTGTGAGGGTTTTTCTAACTTCACCATTGTGTTCCTATGGTTGTTAATTTAGGTGTATGGTTCATGCATTGCCATTTTGAGCGACACATGGTGTGGGGGATGGAGACCGTGTTTATTGTGAAGAACGGCAAGGCAGAAGAAGCTAAGATCATGCCACCACCTCCAAATATGCCAAAGTGCTGATGGAGTCCATTGTCTCCTATAGAACGAGACAAGAAGTTAAAATGCCACTACTGAAGAAATAGTTTACCTAATACCTTTATTCAAATTAACTAACAGTTTTCAACCCAAAGACACTTAATTAGAGAAAATGAGGCGAATCGCCCTTAGATATTTGGCCATTTGTTGGAGTGAGTGTTAATTCCCACCCACTTTGGTATGACCCGAACAATCCACACGACCGTCTGTGTTGTGTCATGTGTGTGTGTGTGTGTGTGTGTGTGTGTGAACACATCCATCTTGTACCCTTAGAGAAATTCCAATTAACACGTGCATTGTTTGATTGAACCAACTTTTACCTCCTTATATGATCAAGTTCCAACAATTACCTTGAGATGTGTTGGATTTCCTCCACCAACTTAGACATTTTTTATTCGATTGCTTTTGAAATGCCACAACAGATGCAGAATCAAGATATTTGCCAGGATGTAGTCCTTTGTTGTAGCATTTTCGGAAACAAAATTGGGTCGACTGTCGGAACGTATATGGCGTACGCCCAACTCCGTCTTGGGCTAAGAGCATCTGCAGCCGTTCGGCCCCCCACAGGGCAACGAAAAAGAGCGGCATGAGGGCGAACCGGCGCTAGATTGGTCCCTGGGGTTCGGTTCGCTCCCAGTCACAGGCCCACGATCGCCACGGGTTCGGCGAAGTTCGTTTCAATTTTGTGCAAACTCGACGACTTTTGCATGAACTCGGCCATACTTCGTCGAAATTTGTATAAAAACTTAAAAACATGCATGAACTACGCCCCTAATAACTTAAAAACGAACTAAAAAGCCTAGCCGTGTCTACATGCCGAGAAGCCTGTAGAAGCTGGTGTAGTCGCCGCCGCCGCCGTCATCGTCGCCGCGCGCCTCACCTGCGGCGTCCCTGCTGCAGCCCTCGCCGGGGTCGCCGACACGTGGTGGGGCGCTTGACGGTCCAGCCTCGCCCTCGTCGTCGCTGTCGATGACGATAACGCCGCCCTCCTCGGCGCGGCGACGGGCCTGGGTCTCCAGGTACGCCCGACGCTGGCGGTGCACCTGCTCGCGGATGTAGTCCTCCTTCGCCCATTTGAGGGCGGACTCGTCGTCGGGGGCCACCATGCTGGCGTGCTCCGGCTTCACGGGGAGCATGTCTGGCTCGGGCTTCGGCCAGACCAGGCGGAGGGAGCGCCTCATCGGTGACGTCGCAGGCTAGGGCTTGTTGATGACGAGGGCGCCGCTGCGAGAGCGACGCCTGAGCGGTGTCCCCTCCGGCTCGGGCTTGACGGCGCGGAGGGCCGGCGAGCCAGAGCCCAACGACGAGGACGACCCTGGCTCCATTCGCCGCGGCATCCAGGAACTGCTGCGGCGGCGAGAGAAGGAGGGTCGCGTCAGGTACTCCAGTCGCGGCACATTGCCGGTCTCGATGTGGTCGAGGACAGCGTCGAGTGTGCGGCCGGGGACGCCCCACCACTCGCGCCATCTTTCAGAGTTGAGGTGGCCGCAGGGGATGATGCCGTTGACGGAGGTGATCTGCTCCTCGCAGCGGCGCTTGAAGTACAGCGTCCACAGCGTTTCGCTGTCGGGCGCGTACCTCGGCTCGTTCTGCTGCTCCTCCGTCAGCGAGGAGCGGATGCGGGCGATCTCCGCCCGCCGTGCCGCCCCTTCGAGTACCGGCGGCACCGGGACGCCGGCGGCGCTCAGTCTCCACGCCCCCGGCACGCGCATGTCGGGTGGCGCCGGGTACTCAGCCTTGTACAGAAGGCGCGCCTCCGGCTCCTGGAGGTGTTGGCGGCCGAAGCCATTCGCCGCTGCGCCGTCGCCTGGGTATCTCTCCGCCATGGTTTCGCTCGTGGATGATTTTTCATATAAAAAACTTTTTCATCCGAGTTAGTATGCAAAAGTTATGCCCATTTTTACAAATTCTCGCGAGATTTTGCAAATGAAGTCAAAATTCATATTTGCAAATTTTCCCAACAACTAGGCCACATATCACATGGGAAACTTATTTTCTTTTATTTTTTTGACATTTTTATCATTTTGTTTTATTTTTTTTAAAACTGAAAAGGCGATCCACAGGGAGGGGGGGTGCATTCGGTGGAAGTGGTGGCCAAGGTTACTAATGGCGCACCGTGGCATGGTGCGCCATTACTAGTTTAACTAGTAATGGCGCACCATGCCACGGTGCGCCATTAGTATGTTTGGACAGGCGCACTAGTTCAAAAAATAATAATTTTGGTACTAATGGCGCACCGTAGGCAGGGTGCGCCATTAGTAGTTTCAACACTAATGGCGCACCACATGTCTGGTGCGCCATTAGTGTCATTTCCATCTATAGCCCTTTTCCTAGTAGTGTGAGGCTTACGTTCAATAACCTTCGAACATACGACATTATGCTGAACCCGGAAAAATGTGTTTTCGGCGTCCTCTCTGGGAAACTGCTGGGCTTCATTGTTTCCAATAGAGGAATTGAAGCGAATCCGGCAAAAATCCGAGCTCTGTCGCAGTTGTCTATACCAACAGACCGCAAGCACATCCAGAAACTAGCTGGATGCGTGGCTGCCTTAAGCCGCTTTATCTCCAGGTTAGGAGAAAAGGCACTATCTCCAGGTTGGGCCGCAATCCGCTTCCGGGCGGCGAATCCAGGTGAGTGTTTATTAAGGCATCTCTTTCAGCATTTCTATGGCTCTTTGTGAGGGTTTTTCTAACTTCACCATTGTGTTCCTATGGTTGTTAATTTACGTGTATGGTTCATGCATTGCCATTTTGAGCGACACATGGTGTGGGGGATGGAGACCGTGTTTATTGTGAAGAACGGCAAGGCAGAAGAAGCTAAGATCATGCCACCACCTCCAAATATGCCAAAGTGCTGATGGAGTCCATTGTCTCCTATAGAACGAGACAAGAAGTGAAAATGCCACCACTGAAGAAATAGTTTACCTAATACCTTTATTCAAATTAACTAACAATTTTCAACCCAAAGCACTTAATTAGAGAAAATGAGGCGAATCGCCCTTAGATATTTGGCCATTTGTTGGAGTGAGTGTTAATTCCCACCCACTTTGGTATGACCCGAACAATCCACACGACCGTCTGTGTTGTGTCATGTGTGTGTGTGTGTGTGTGTGTGAACACATCCATCTTGTACCCTTAGAGAAATTCCAATTAACACGTGCATTGTTTGATTGAACCAACTTTTACCTCCTTATATGATCAAGTTCCAACAATTACCTTGAGATGTGTTGGATTTCCTCCACCAACTTAGACATTTTTTATTCGATTGCTTTTGAAATGCCACAACAGATGCAGAATCAAGATATTTGCCAGGATGTAGTCCTTTGTTGTAGCATTTTCGGAAACAAAATTGGGTCGACTGTCGGAACGTATATGGCGTACGCCCAACTCCGTCTTGGGCTAAGAGCATCTGCAGCCGTTCGGCCCCCCACAGGGCAACGAAAAAGAGCGGCATGAGGGCGAACCGGCACTAGATTGGTCCCTGGGGTTCGGTTCGCTCCCAGTCACAGGCCCACGATCGCCATGGGTTCGGCGAAGTTCGTTTCAATTTTGTGCAAACTCGACGACTTTTGCATGAACTCGGCCATACTTCGTCGAAATTTGTATAAAAACTTAAAAACATGCATGAACTACGCCCCTAATAACTTAAAAACGAACTAAAAAGCCTAGCCATGTCTACATGCCGAGAAGCCTGTAGAAGCTGGTGTAGACGCCGCCGCCGCCATCATCGTCGCCGCGCGCCTCACCTACGGCGTCCCTGCTGCAGCCCTCGCCGGGGTCGCCGACACGTGGTGGGGCGCTTGACGGTCCAGCCTCGCCCTCGTCGTCGCTGTCGATGACGATAACGCCGCCCTCCTCGGCGCGGCGACGGGCCTGGGTCTCCAGGTACGCCCGACACTGGCGGCGCACCTGCTCGCGGATGTAGTCCTCCTTCGCCCATTTGAGGGCGGACTCGTCGTCGGGGGCCACCATGCCGGCGTGCTCCGGCTTCACGGGGAGCATGTCTGGCTCGGGCTTCGGCCAGACCAGGCGGAGGGAGCGCCTCATCGGTGACGTCGCAGGCTAGGGCTTGTTGATGACGAGGGCGCTGCTGCGAGAGCGACGCCTGAGCGGTGTCCCCTCCGGCTCGGGCTTGACGGGGCGGAGGGCCGGCGAGCCAGAGCCCAACGACGAGGACGACCCTGGCTCCATTCGCCGCGGCATCCAGGAATTGCTGCGGCGGTGAGAGAAGGAGGGTCGCGTCAGGTACTCCAGTCGCGGCACATTGCCGGTCTCGATGTGGTCGAGGACGGCGTCGAGTGTGCGGCCGGGGATGCCCCACCACTCGCGCCATCCTTCAGAGTTGAGGTGGCCGCAGGGGATGATGCCATTGACGGAGGTGATCTGCTCCTCGCAGCGGCGCTTGAAGTACAGCGTCCACAGCGTTTCGCTGTCAGGCGCGTACCTCGGCTCGTTCTGCTGCTCCTCCGTCAGCGAGGAGCGGATGCGGGCGATCTCCGCCCGCCGTGCCGCCCCTTCGAGTACCGGCGGCACCGGGACGCCGGCGGCGCTCAGTCTCCACGCCCCCGGCACGCGCATGTCGGGTGGCGCCGGGTACTCGGCCTTGTACAGAAGGCGCGCCTCCGGCTCCTGGAGGTGTTGGCGGCCGAAGCCATTCGCCGCTGCGCCGTCGCCTGGGTATCTCTCCGCCATGGTTTCGCTCGTGGATGATTTTTCATATAAAAAACTTTTTCATCCGAGTTAGTATGCAAAAGTTATGCCCATTTTTACAAATTCTCGCGAGATTTTGCAAATGAAGTCAAAATTCATATTTGCAAATTTTCCCAACAACTAGGCCACATATCACATGGGAAACTTATTTTCTTTTATTTTTTTGACATTTTTATCATTTTGTTTTATTTTTTT
>NC_057810.1:593640165-593641975 GCF_018294505.1 Triticum aestivum
TGTGTGTGTGTGTGTGTGTGAACACATCCATCTTGTACCCTTAGAGAAATTCCAATTAACACGTGCATTGTTTGATTGAACCAACTTTTACCTCCTTATATGATCAAGTTCCAACAATTACCTTGAGATGTGTTGGATTTCCTCCACCAACTTAGACATTTTTTATTCGATTGCTTTTGAAATGCCACAACAGATGCAGAATCAAGATATTTGCCAGGATGTAGTCCTTTGTTGTAGCATTTTCGGAAACAAAATTGGGTCGACTGTCGGAACGTATATGGCGTACGCCCAACTCCGTCTTGGGCTAAGAGCATCTGCAGCCGTTCGGCCCCCCACAGGGCAACGAAAAAGAGCGGCATGAGGGCGAACCGGCGCTAGATTGGTCCCTGGGGTTCGGTTCGCTCCCAGTCACAGGCCCACGATCGCCACGGGTTCGGCGAAGTTCGTTTCAATTTTGTGCAAACTCGACGACTTTTGCATGAACTCGGCCATACTTCGTCGAAATTTGTATAAAAACTTAAAAACATGCATGAACTACGCCCCTAATAACTTAAAAACAAACTAAACAGCCTAGCCGTGTCTACATGCCGAGAAGCCTGTAGAAGCTGGTGTAGTCGCCGCCGCCGCCGTCATCGTCGCCGCGCGCCTCACCTACGGCGTCCCTGCTGCAGCCCTCGCCGGGGTCGCCGACACGTGGTGGGGCGCTTGACGGTCCAGCCTCGCCCTCGTCGTCGCTGTCGATGACGATAACGCCGCCCTCCTCGGTGCGGCGACGGGCCTGGGTCTCCAGGTACGCCCGACGCTGGCGGCGCACCTGCTCGCGGATGTAGTCCTCCTTCGCCCATTTGAGGGCGGACTCGTCGTCGGGGGCCACCATGCCGGCGTGCTCCGGCTTCACGGGGAGCATGTCTGGCTCGGGCTTCGGCCAGACCAGGCGGAGGGAGCGCCTCATAGGTGACGTTGCAGGCTAGGGCTTGTTGATGACGAGGGCGCCGCTGCGAGAGCGACGCCTGAGCGGTGTCCCCTCCGGCTCGGGCTTGACGGGGCGGAGGGCCGGCGAGCCAGAGCCCAACGACGAGGACGACCCTGGCTCCATTCGCCGCGGCATCCAGGAACTGCTGCGGAGGCGAGAGAAGGAGGGTCGCGTCAGGTACTCCAGTCGCGGCATATTGCCGGTCTCGATGTGGTCGAGGACGGCGTCGAGTGTGCGGCCGGGGACGCCCCACCACTCGCGCCATCCTTCAGAGTTGAGGTGGCCGCAGGGGATGATGCCGTTGACGGAGGTGATCTGCTCCTCGCAGCGGCGCTTGAAGTACAGTGTCCACAGCGTTTCACTGTCGGGCGCGTACCTCGGCTCGTTCTGCTGCTCCTCCGTCAGCGAGGAGCGGATGCGGGCGATCTCCGCCCGCCGTGCCGCCCCTTTGAGTACCGGCGGCACCGGGACACCGGTGGCGCTCAGTCTCCACGCCCCCGGCACGCGCATGTCGGGTGGCGCCGGGTACTCGTCCTTGTACAGAAGGCGCGCCTCCGGCTCCTGGAGGTGTTGGCGGCCGAAGCCATTCGCCGCTGCGCCGTCGCCTGGGTATCTCTCCACCATGGTTTCGCTCGTGGATGATTTTTCATATAAAAAACTTTTTCATCCGAGTTAGTATGCAAAAGTTATGCCCATTTTTACAAATTCTCGCGAGATTTTGCAAATGAAGTCAAAATTCATATTTGCAAATTTTCCCAACAACTAGGCCACATATCACATGGGAAACTTATTTTCTTTTATTTTTTTGACATTTTTATCATTTTGTTTTATTTTTTT
>NC_057810.1:593642257-593643058 GCF_018294505.1 Triticum aestivum
GTGGAAGTGGTGGCCAAGGTTACTAATGGCGCACCGTGGCATGGTGCGCCATTACTAGTTTAACTAGTAATGGCGCACCATGCCACGGTGCGCCATTAGTATGTTTGGACAGGCGCACTAGTTCAAAAAAAATAATTTTGGTACTAATGGCGCACCGTAGGCAGGGTGCGCCATTAGTAGTTTCAACACTAATGGCGCATCAGAAGGTGGTGCGCCATTAGTATATACTAATGGCGCACCACATGTCTGGTGCGCCATTAGTGTCATTTCCATCTATAGCCCTTTTCCTAGTAGTGTGAGGCTTACGTTCAATAACCTTCGAACATACGACATTATGCTGAACCCGGAAAAATGTGTTTTCGGCGTCCTCTCTGGGAAACTGCTGGGCTTCATTGTTTCCAATAGAGGAATTGAAGCGAATCCGGCAAAAATCCGAGCTCTGTCGCAGTTGTCTATACCAACAGACCGCAAGCACATCCAGAAACTAGCTGGATGCGTGGCTGCCTTAAGCCGCTTTATCTCCAGGTTAGGAGAAAAGGCACTATCTCGTTACCGCCTTCTTCGGTGCACCGAACACTTCGTGTGGACGGATGCAGCCGCGGCCGGGCTGGATGAAATAAAGACTTTATTGGCCAGTAATCCAGTCCTAACAACGCCAAATATTGGCAAACCTATGCTGCTGTACATAGCTGCAACACATCAAGTTGTAAGCGTAGTGCTCGTCATCGAACGAGAGGTTAACAGATACAAATTCCCGCTCCAGAAGCCGGTTTATTTCGTATCCATGTTCCTCACCCCATG
>NC_057810.1:593643068-593645519 GCF_018294505.1 Triticum aestivum
GGCGTCCTCTCTGGGAAACTGCTGGGCTTCATTGTTTCCAATAGAGGAATTGAAGCGAATCCGGCAAAAATCCGAGCTCTGTCGCAGTTGTCTATACCAACAGACCGCAAGCACATCCAGAAACTAGCTGGATGCGTGGCTGCCTTAAGCCGCTTTATCTCCAGGTTAGGAGAAAAGGCACTATCTCCAGGTTGGGCCGCAATCCGCTTCCGGGCGGCGAATCCAGGTGAGTGTTTATTAAGGCATCTCTTTCAGCATTTCTATGGCTCTTTGTGAGGGTTTTTCTAACTTCACCATTGTGTTCCTATGGTTGTTAATTTAGGTGTATGGTTCATGCATTGCCATTTTGAGCGACACATGGTGTGGGGGATGGAGACCGTGTTTATTGTGAAGAACGGCAAGGCAGAAGAAGCTAAGATCATGCCACCACCTCCAAATATGCCAAAGTGCTGATGGAGTCCATTATCTCCTATAGAACGAGACAAGAAGTTAAAATGCCACCACTAAAGAAATAGTTTACCTAATACCTTTATTCAAATTAACTAACAGTTTTCAACCCAAAGACACTTAATTAGAGAAAATGAGGCGAATCACCCTTAGATATTTGGCCATTTGTTGGAGTGAGTGTTAATTCCCACCCACTTTGGTATGACCCGAACAATCCACACGACCGTCTGTGTTGTGTCATGTGTGTGTGTGTGTGTGTGTGAACACATCCATCTTGTACCCTTAGAGAAATTCCAATTAACACGTGCATTGTTTGATTGAACCAACTTTTACCTCCTTATATGATCAAGTTCCAACAATTACCTTGAGATGTGTTGGATTTGCTCCACCAACTTAGACATTTTTTATTCGATTGCTTTTGAAATGCCACAACAGATTCAGAATCAAGATATTTGCCAGGATGTAGTCCTTTGTTGTAGCATTTTCGGAAACAAAATTGGGTCGACTGTCGGAACGTATATGGCGTACGCCCAACTCCGTCTTGGGCTAAGAGCATCTGCAGCCGTTCGGCCCCCCACAGGGCAACGAAAAAGAGCGGCATGAGGGCGAACCGACGCTAGATTGGTCCCTGGGGTTCGGTTCGCTCCCAGTCACAGGCCCACGATCGCCACGGGTTCGGCGAAGTTCGTTTCAATTTTGTGCAAACTCGACGACTTTTGCATGAACTCGGCCATACTTCGTCGAAATTTGTATAAAAACTTAAAAACATGCATGAACTACGCCCCTAATAACTTAAAAATGAACTAAAAAGCCTAGCCGTGTCTACATGCCGAGAAGCCTGTAGAAGCTGGTGTAGTCGCCGTCGCCGCCGTCATCGTCGCCGCGCGCCTCACCTACGGCGTCCCTGCTGCAGCCCTCGCCGGGGTCGCCGACACGTGGTGGGGCGCTTGACGGTCCAGCCTCGCCCTCGTCGTCGCTGTCGATGACGATAACGCCGCCCTCCTCGGCGCGGCGACGGGCCTGGGTCTCCAGGTACGCCCGACGCTGGCGGCGCACCTGCTCACGGATGTAGTCCTCCTTCGCCCATTTGAGGGCGGACTCATCGTCGGGGGCCACCATGCCGGCGTGCTCCGGCTTCACGGGGAGCATGTCTGGCTCGGGCTTCGGCCAGACCAGGCGGAGGGAGCGCCTCATCGGTGACGTCGCAGGCTAGGGCTTGTTGATGACGAGGGCGCCGCTGCGAGAGCGACGCCTGAGCGGTGTCCCCTCCGGCTCGGGCTTGACGGGGCGGAGGGCCGGCGAGCCAGAGCCCAACGACGAGGACGACCCTGGCTCCATTCGCCGCGGCATCCAGGAACTGCTGCGGCGGCGAGAGAAGGAGGGTCGCGTCAGGTACTCCAGTCGCGGCACATTACCGGTCTCGATGTGGTCGAGGACGGCGTCGAGTGTGCGGCCGGGGACGCCCCACCACTCGCGCCATCCTTCAGAGTTGAGGTGGCCGCAGGGGATGATGCCGTTGACGGAGGTGATCTGCTCCTCGCAGCGGCGCTTGAAGTACAGCGTCCACAGCGTTTCGCTGTCGGGCGCGTACCTCGGCTCGTTCTGCTGCTCCTCCGTCAGCGAGGAGTGGATGCGGGCGATCTCCGCCCGCCGTGCCGCCCCTTCGAGTACCGGCGGCATCGGGACGCCGGCGGCGCTCAGTCTCCACGCCCCCGGCACGCGCATGTCGGGTGGCGCCGGGTACTCGGCCTTGTACAGAAGGCGCGCCTCCGGCTCCTGGAGGTGCTGGCGGCCGAAGCCATTCGCCGCTGCGCCGTCGCCTGGGTATCTCTCCGCCATGGTTTCGCTCGTGGATGATTTTTCATATAAAAAACTTTTTCATCCGAGTTAGTATGCAAAATTTATGCCCATTTTTACAAATTCTCGCGAGATTTTGCAAATGAAGTCAAAATTCATATTTGCAAATTTTCCCAACAACTAGGCCACATATCACATGGGAAACTT
>NC_057810.1:593648880-593656057 GCF_018294505.1 Triticum aestivum
GCCATTACTAGTTTAACTAGTAATGGCACACCATGCCACGGTGCGCCATTAGTATGTTTGGACAGGCGCACTAGTTCAAAAAAAAAATAATTTTGGTACTAATGGTGCACCGTAGGCAGGGTGCGCCATTAGTAGTTTCAACACTAATGGCGCATCAGAAGGTGGTGCGCCATTAGTATATACTAATGGCGCACCACATGTCTGGTGCGCCATTAGTGTCATTTCCATCTATAGCCCTTTTCCTAGTAGTGTGAGGCTTACGTTCAATAACCTTCGAACATACGACATTATGCTGAACCCGGAAAAATGTGTTTTCGGCGTCCTCTCTGGGAAACTGCTGGGCTTCATTGTTTCCAATAGAGGAATTGAAGCGAATCCGGCAAAAATCCGAGCTCTGTCGCAGTTGTCTATACCAACAGACCGCAAGCACATCCAGAAACTAGCTGGATGCGTGGCTGCCTTAAGCCGCTTTATCTCCAGGTTAGGAGAAAAGGCACTATCTCCAGGTTGGGCCGCAATCCGCTTCCGGGCGGCGAATCCAGGTGAGTCTTTATTAAGGCATCTCTTTCAGCATTTCTATGGCTCTTTGTGAGGGTTTTTCTAACTTCACCATTGTGTTCCTATGGTTGTTAATTTAGGTGTATGGTTCATGCATTGCCATTTTGAGCGACACATGGTGTGGGGGATGGAGACCGTGTTTATTGTGAAGAACGGCAAGGCAGAAGAAGCTAAGATCATGCCACCACCTCCAAATATGCCAAAGTGCTGATGGAGTCCATTGTCTCCTATAGAACGAGACAAGAAGTTAAAATGCCACCACTGAAGAAATAGTTTACCTAATACCTTTATTCAAATTAACTAACAGTTTTCAACCCAAAGACACTTAATTAGAGAAAATGAGGCGAATCGCCCTTAGATATTTGGCCATTTGTTGGAGTGAGTGTTAATTCCCACCCACTTTGGTATGACCCGAACAATCCACACGACCGTCTGTGTTGTGTCATGTGTGTGTGTGTGTGTGTGTGTGAACACATCCATCTTGTACCCTTAGAGAAATTCCAATTAACACGTGCATTGTTTGATTGAACCAACTTTTACCTCCTTATATGATCAAGTTCCAACAATTACCTTGAGATGTGTTGGATTTCCTCCACCAACTTAGACATTTTTTATTCGATTGCTTTTGAAATGCCACAACAGATGCAGAATCAAGATATTTGCCAGGATGTAGTCCTTTGTTGTAGCATTTTCGGAAACAAAATTGGGTCGACTGTCGGAACGTATATGGCGTACGCCCAACTCCGTCTTGGGCTAAGAGCATCTGCAGCCGTTCGGCCCCCCACAGGGCAACGAAAAAGAGCGGCATGAGGGCGAACCGGCGCTAGATTGGTCCCTGGGGTTCGGTTCGCTCCCAGTCACAGGCCCACGATCGCCACGGGTTCGGCGAAGTTCGTTTCAATTTTGTGCAAACTCGACGACTTTTGCATGAACTCGGCCATACTTCGTCGAAATTTGTATAAAAACTTAAAAACATGCATGAACTACGCCCCTAATAACTTAAAAACGAACTAAAAAGCCTAGCCGTGTCTACATGCCGAGAAGCCTGTAGAAGCTGGTGTAGTCGCCGCCGCCGCCGTCATCGTCGCCGCGCGCCTCACCTACGGCGTCCCTGCTGCAGCCCTCGCCGGGGTCGCCGACACATGGTGGGGCGCTTGACGGTCCAGCCTCGCCCTCGTCGTCGCTGTCGATGACGATAACGCCGCCCTCCTCGGCGCGGCGACGGGCCTGGGTCTCCAGGTACGCCCGACGCTGGCGGCGCACCTGCTCGCGGATGTAGTCCTCCTTCGCCCATTTGAGGGCGGACTCGTCGTCGGGGGCCACCATGCCGGCGTGCTCCGGCTTCACGGGGAGCATGTCTGGCTCGGGCTTCGGCCAGACCAGGCGGAGGGAGCGCCTCATCGGTGACGTCGCAGGCTAGGGCTTGTTGATGACGAGGGCGCCGCTGCGAGAGCGACGCCTGAGCGGTGTCCCCTCCGGCTCGGGCTTGACGGGGCGGAGGGCCGGCGAGCCAGAGCCCAACGACGAGGACGACCCTGGCTCCATTCGCCGCGGCATCCAGGAACTGCTGCGGCGGCGAGAGAAGGAGGGTCGCGTCAGGTACTCCAGTCGCGGCACATTGCCGGTCTCGATGTGGTCGAGGACGGCGTCGAGTGTGCGGCCGGGGACGCCCCACCACTCGCGCCATCCTTCAGAGTTGAGGTGGCCGCAGGGGATGATGCCGTTGACGGAGGTGATCTGCTCCTCGCAGCGGCGCTTGAAGTACAGCGTCCACAGCGTTTCGCTGTCGGGCGCGTACCTCGGCTCGTTCTGCTGCTCCTCCGTCAGCGAGGAGCGGATGCGGGCGATCTCCGCCCGCCGTGCCGCCCCTTCGAGTACCGGCGGCACCGGGACGCCGGCGGCGCTTAGTCTCCACGCCCCCGGCACGCGCATGTCGGGTGGCGCCGGGTACTCGGCCTTGTACAGAAGGCGCGCCTCCGGCTCCTGGAGGTGTTGGCAGCCGAAGCCATTCGCCGCTGCGCCGTCGCCTAGGTATCTCTCCGCCATGGTTTCGCTCATGGATGATTTTTCATATAAAAAACTTTTTCATCCGAGTTAGTATGCAAAAGTTATGCCCATTTTTACAAATTCTCGCGAGATTTTGCAAATGAAGTCAAAATTCATATTTGCAAATTTTCCCAACAACTAGGCCACATATCACATGGGAAACTTATTTTCTTTTATTTTTTTGACATTTTTATCATTTTGTTTTATTTTTTTAAAACTGAAAAGGCGATCCACAGGGGGGGGTGCATTCGGTGGAAGTGGTGGCCAAGGTTACTAATGGCGCACCGTGGCATGGTGCGCCATTACTAGTTTAACTAGTAATGGCACACCATGCAACGGTGCGCCATTAGTATGTTTGGACAGGCGCACTAGTTCAAAAAAAAAAATTGGTACTAATGGCGCACCGTAGGCAGGGTGCGCCATTAGTTGTTTCAACACTAATGGCGCATCAGAAGGTGGTGCGCCATTAGTATATACTAATGGCGCACCACATGTCTGGTGCGCCATTAGTGTCATTTCCATCTATAGCCCTTTTCCTAGTAGTGTGAGGCTTACGTTCAATAACCTTCGAACATACGACATTATGCTGAACCCGGAAAAATGTGTTTTCGGCGTCCTCTCTGGGAAACTGCTGGGCTTCATTGTTTCCAATAGAGGAATTGAAGCGAATCCGGCAAAAATCCGAGCTCTGTCGCAGTTGTCTATACCAACAGACTGCAAGCACATCCAGAAACTAGCTGGATGCGTGGCTGCCTTAAGCTGCTTTATCTCCAGGTTAGGAGAAAAGGCACTATCTCCAGGTTGGGCCGCAATCCGCTTCCGGGCGGCGAATCCAGGTGAGTCTTTATTAAGGCATCTCTTTCAGCATTTCTATGGCTCTTTGTGAGGGTTTTTCTAACTTCACCATTGTGTTCCTATGGTTGTTAATTTAGGTGTATGGTTCATGCATTGCCATTTTGAGCGACACATGGTGTGGGGGATGGAGACCGTGTTTATTGTGAAGAACGGCAAGGCAGAAGAAGCTAAGATCATGCCACCACCTCCAAATATGCCAAAGTGCTGATGGAGTCCATTGTCTCCTATAGAACGAGACAAGAAGTTAAAATGCCACCACTGAAGAAATAGTTTACCTAATACCTTTATTCAAATTAACTAACAGTTTTCAACCCAAAGACACTTAATTAGAGAAAATGAGGCGAATCGCCCTTAGATATTTGGCCATTTGTTGGAGTGAGTGTTAATTCCCACCCACTTTGGTATGACCCGAACAATCCACACGACCGTCTGTGTTGTGTCATGTGTGTGTGTGTGTGTGTGTGTGAACACATCCATCTTGTACCCTTAGAGAAATTCCAATTAACACGTGCATTGTTTGATTGAACCAACTTTTACCTCCTTATATGATCAAGTTCCAACAATTACCTTGAGATGTGTTGGATTTCCTCCACCAACTTAGACATTTTTTATTCGATTGCTTTTGAAATGCCACAACAGATGCAGAATCAAGATATTTGCCAGGATGTAGTCCTTTGTTGTAGCATTTTCGGAAACAAAATTGGGTCGACTGTCGGAACGTATATGGCGTACGCCCAACTCCGTCTTGGGCTAAGAGCATCTGCAGCCGTTCGGCCCCCCACAGGGCAACGAAAAAGAGCGGCATGAGGGCGAACCGGCGCTAGATTGGTCCCTGGGGTTCGGTTCGCTCCCAGTCACAGGCCCACGATCGCCACGGGTTCGGCGAAGTTCGTTTCAATTTTGTGCAAACTCGACGACTTTTGCATGAACTCGGCCATACTTCGTCGAAATTTGTATAAAAACTTAAAAACATGCATGAACTACGCCCCTAATAACTTAAAAACGAACTAAAAAGCCTAGCCGTGTCTACATGCCGAGAAGCCTGTAGAAGCTGGTGTAGTCGCCGCCGCCGCCGTCATCGTCGCCGCGCGCCTCACCTACGGCGTCCCTGCTGCAGCCCTCGCCGGGGTCGCCGACACATGGTGGGGCGCTTGACGGTCCAGCCTCGCCCTCGTCGTCGCTGTCGATGACGATAACGCCGCCCTCCTCGGCGCGGCGACGGGCCTGGGTCTCCAGGTACGCCCGACGCTGGCGGCGCACCTGCTCGCGGATGTAGTCCTCCTTCGCCCATTTGAGGGCGGACTCGTCGTCGGGGGCCACCATGCCGGCGTGCTCCGGCTTCACGGGGAGCATGTCTGGCTCGGGCTTCGGCCAGACCAGGCGGAGGGAGCGCCTCATCGGTGACGTCGCAGGCTAGGGCTTGTTGATGACGAGGGCGCCGCTGCGAGAGCGACGCCTGAGCGGTGTCCCCTCCGGCTCGGGCTTGACGGGGCGGAGGGCCGGCGAGCCAGAGCCCAACGACGAGGACGACCCTGGCTCCATTCGCCGCGGCATCCAGGAACTGCTGCGGCGGCGAGAGAAGGAGGGTCGCGTCAGGTACTCCAGTCGCGGCACATTGCCGGTCTCGATGTGGTCGAGGACGGCGTCGAGTGTGCGGCCGGGGACGCCCCACCACTCGCGCCATCCTTCAGAGTTGAGGTGGCCGCAGGGGATGATGCCGTTGACGGAGGTGATCTGCTCCTCGCAGCGGCGCTTGAAGTACAGCGTCCACAGCGTTTCGCTGTCGGGCGCGTACCTCGGCTCGTTCTGCTGCTCCTCCGTCAGCGAGGAGCGGATGCGGGCGATCTCCGCCCGCCGTGCCGCCCCTTCGAGTACCAGCGGCACCGGGACGCCGGCGGCGCTCAGTCTCCACGCCCCCGGCACGCGCATGTCGGGTGGCGCCGGGTACTCGGCCTTGTACAGAAGGCGCGCCTCCGGCTCCTGGAGGTGTTGGCGGCCGAAGCCATTCGCCGCTGCGCCGTCGCCTAGGTATCTCTCCGCCATGGTTTCGCTCGTGGATGATTTTTCATATAAAAAACTTTTTCATCCGAGTTAGTATGCAAAAGTTATGCCCATTTTTACAAATTCTCGCGAGATTTTGCAAATGAAGTCAAAATTCATATTTGCAAATTTTCCCAACAACTAGGCCACATATCACATGGGAAACTTATTTTCTTTTATTTTTTTGACATTTTTATCATTTTGTTTTATTTTTTTTAAAACTAAAAAGGCGATCCACCGGGGGGGGGTGCATTCGGTGGAAGTGGTGGCCAAGGTTACTAATGGCGCACCGTGGCATGGTGCGCCATTACTAGTTTAACTAGTAATGGCGCACCATGCCACGGTGCGCCATTAGTATGTTTG
Source organism: Triticum aestivum (assembly GCF_018294505.1). Taxonomy (NCBI): domain Eukaryota; kingdom Viridiplantae; phylum Streptophyta; class Magnoliopsida; order Poales; family Poaceae; genus Triticum; species Triticum aestivum. Next base: position 593,654,743 of record NC_057810.1, read on the forward strand.
GACAGGCGCACTAGTTCAAAAAAAAATTTGGTACTAATGGCGCACCGTAGGCAGGGTGCGCCATTAGTAGTTTCAACACTAATGGCGCATCAGAAGGTGGTGCGCCATTAGTATATACTAATGGCGCACCACATGTCTGGTGCGCCATTAGTGTCATTTCCATCTATAGCCCTTTTCCTAGTAGTGTGAGGCTTACGTTCAATAACCTTCGAACATACGACATTATGCTGAACCCAGAAAAATGTGTTTTCGGCGTCCTCTCTGGGAAACTGTTGGGTTTCATTGTTTCCAATAGAGGAATTGAAGCGAATCCGGCAAAAATCCGAGCTCTGTCGCAGTTGTCTATACCAACAGACCGCAAGCACATCCAGAAACTAGCTGGATGCGTGGCCGCCTTAAGCCGCTTTATCTCCAGGTTAGGAGAAAAGGCACTATCTCCAGGTTGGGCCGCAATCCGCTTCCGGGCGGCGAATCCAGGTGAGTGTTTATTAAGGCATCTCTTTCAGCATTTCTATCGCTCTTTGTGAGGGTTTTTCTAACTTCACCATTGTGTTCCTATGGTTGTTAATTTAGGTGTATGGTTCATGCATTGCCATTTTGAGCGACACATGGTGTGGGGGATGGAGACCGTGTTTATTGTGAAGAACGGCAAGGCAGAAGAAGCTAAGATCATGCCACCACCTCCAAATATGCCAAAGTGCTGATGGAGTCCATTGTCTCCTATAGAACGAGACAAGAAGTTAAAATGCCACCACTGAAGAAATAGTTTACCTAATACCTTTATTCAAATTAACTAACAGTTTTCAACCCAAAGACACTTAATTAGAGAAAATGAGGCGAATCGCCCTTAGATATTTGGCCATTTGTTGGAGTGAGTGTTAATTCCCACCCACTTTGGTATGACCCGAACAATCCACACGACCGTCTGTGTTGTGTCATGTGTGTGTGTGTGTGTGTGTGTGAACACATCCATCTTGTACCCTTAGAGAAATTCCAATTAACACGTGCATTGTTTGATTGAACCAACTTTTACCTCCTTATATGATCAAGTTCCAACAATTACCTTGAGATGTGTTGGATTTCCTCCACCAACTTAGACATTTTTTATTCGATTGCTTTTGAAATGCCACAACAGATGCAGAATCAAGATATTTGCCAGGATGTAGTCCTTTGTTGTAGCATTTTCGGAAACAAAATTGGGTCGACTGTCGGAACGTATATGGCGTACGCCCAACTCCGTCTTGGGCTAAGAGCATCTGCAGCCGTTCGGCCCCCCACAGGGCAACGAAAAAGAGCGGCATGAGGGCGAACCGGC
>NC_057810.1:593657519-593664642 GCF_018294505.1 Triticum aestivum
TTTGGTACTAATGGCGCACCGTAGGCAGGGTGCGCCATTAGTAGTTTCAACACTAATGGCGCATCAGAAGGTGGTGCGCCATTAGTATATACTAATGGCGCACCACATGTCTGGTGCGCCATTAGTGTCATTTCCATCTATAGCCCTTTTCCTAGTAGTGTGAGGCTTACGTTCAATAACCTTCGAACATACGACATTATGCTGAACCCGGAAAAATGTGTTTTCGGCGTCCTCTCTGGGAAACTGCTGGGCTTCATTGTTTCCAATAGAGGAATTGAAGCGAATCCGGCAAAAATCCGAGCTCTGTCGCAGTTGTCTATACCAACAGACCGCAAGCACATCCAGAAACTAGCTGGATGCGTGGCTGCCTTAAGCCGCTTTATCTCCAGGTTAGGAGAAAAGGCACTATCTCGTTACCGCCTTCTTCGGTGCACCGAACACTTCGTGTGGACGGATGCAGCCGCGGCCGGGCTGGATGAAATAAAGACTTTATTGGCCAGTAATCCAGTCCTAACAACGCCAAATATTGGCAAACCTATGCTGCTGTACATAGCTGCAACACATCAAGTTGTAAGCGTAGTGCTCGTCATCGAACGAGAGGTTAACAGATACAAATTCCCGCTCCAGAAGCCGGTTTATTTCGTATCCATGTTCCTCACCCCATGCAAATCCCGATACGCACACTATCAAAAAATAGCTTATGCGGTCTTCATGGCGTCCCGGAAGCTACGACACTACTTTCAAGAGTGTTCGATCACGGTGGCCTCCGAAGTACCACTCAACGACATAATAAATAACCGCGACGCTACAGGCCGGATCGCTAAATGGGCCATTGAGCTCCTTCCGTTCGACATAACATACAAGCCATGGAGGGCCATCAAGTCGCAGGTACTGGCTGACTTTGTCGCCGAATGGACAGAAGCCGAACTCCCTAAAGAGTACGGCGTGTACTCTAACTGGATCATGCACTTCAACGGCTCTAAAATGCTGGCCGTATTGGGAGCAGGTGTAGTCCTGATGTCTCCCACCGGAGACACGGTCCAGTACGTACTCCAAATATTATACACAGACTCCAACAATGCAGCCGAATACGAGGCTCTGTTGCATGGTCTTCGGATGGCAGTCTCTATGGGCATTCAACGCCTGGAGGTGCGCGGGGATTCAAACCTCGCAATATCACAAATAAACGAAGACTTTAATGCCAAGGATCCGAAAATGGCGGCCTACCGTAATGCCATCCTCAAAATGTCAGTTCGGTTCGAGGGGCTCGAATTCCACCATGTGGCTCAAGAAAACAATCAGGTGGCGGATATCCTCGCCCGCATCGGTGCTAAACGCGACCCTGTCCCACCTAAGATATTCCTAGAAAGGCTATTCAAGCCATCTATGGTATAGGAAGGTGAGTCCGACAGCACTAGCACGGATCCGAATACACCCCCAGATTCCGAACCATCAGGCATAATCGGAGGCTCAACCACCGAAATAACGTCTTCGGCCGACGAAATCATGGCTATAATCGCCTCGTGGACCGAACCTTTCTTGGCCTACCTAAATAGGCAGGAGCTCCCCGAAGACCAGAATGAAGCTCGTTGCATCGTGCGTCATTCTAAAGCTTACAAAGTCCATGAAGGGGAACTCTATAATAAAAGTGCGACCGAAGTGCTCCAAAGGTGCATCTCCGAAGAGGAAGGGCAGCAGCTCTTGGCTGAAATCCATGCCGGACTGGGCGGGCACCATGCCGCGGCTCGAGCACTAGTCAGCAAGGCCTTCCGTACAGGCTTTTATTGGCCGACAGCCCGAGCAGACGCATAGGACCTTGTCCAACACTACATCGGTTGTCAGCTCTTTGCCAATCAGAGTCATATGCCCCCTACCTCTCTCCAAACAATCCCCATCACTTGGCCCTTTGCGGTCTGCGGGCTGGATATGGTCGGACCCCTTAAAGGGGGAAGCCATAAGAAAAAATACGTATTGGTCATGGTGGACAAGTTCACCAAATGGATAGAAGCTAAACCAGTCAAAACGGCCGAATCCGGACCAGTGATAGACTTCATATCCGGGGTCGTACACCGATATGGCGTCCCCCACAACATCATCACTGATAATGGCTCAAACTTTATAGCCGATGAAGTGAAAACTTGGTGCGGCAACATGGGCATAAAGCTCGATTACGCCTCCGTCTACCATCCCCAAACAAATGGCCAGGTCGAACGTGCAAACGGTCTCATCATGAGCGGCATCAAACCCAGACTAGTGCGATCCTTGACAGAGTCGGACACGCACTGGGTCAAAGAGCTCGACTCCGCACTCTGGGGGCTACGGACCACGCCGAATCGCACCACCGGATACACACCATTTTTTATGGTGTACGGCGCAGAAGCAGTACTACCCTGCGACATAATACATGATTTGCCTCTCCTGCACATGTATGAAGAGAAGGAAGCCGAGTTAGATCGGCAGGATAACTTAGATGCCCTGGAGGAGGAGCGCGACGTCGCAAAAGCCCGTTCCGCATTCTATCAGCAGTAGGCTCGACGGTACCAAAGCAGAGAAGTGCGGGCCAAAACTTACAATATTGGTAAACTCGTTCTATGCCTACCGGAGAAGAAGAAGGACAAGCTCAAACCTAAGTGGGAGGGTCCCTTCGTCATTGATAAAGTTCTCACCGGAGGAGCGTACCACTTACATAATGCATCTGATAACAGACTCGAGCCGAACCCATGGAATGCAGCCAGACTCCGGAGATTCTACGCCTAGCGCAAGGGCGACGTCGTCCTCGTAAACGTCCACAACCAAGGCCACCAAAACGTCACCATCCACTGGTAGTTTTTCCAGTCTCCTCAGAACTGGACTTGTTTGTTTCACGCCAAGACGCCATTGGCATGAAGCTCTGCTCACAACAACACTACCTAATTCTCTGTGCATTGTGTATGGCGCAGGCACGGCGTCGACCAGCCGCGGAACCCATGGTCAGACGGGCCGGCCTATATAACGCAGTGCCCCATCCAGCCCGGCAACACCTTCACCTACCGGATCATCTTCTCTGAGGAGGAGGGCACACTGTGGTGGCACGCGCACAGCGACTTCGACCGCGCCACCGTGCACGGCGCCATCGTCATCCACCCCTGGCGCGGCACCGCCTACCCCTTCCCGAAGCCGCACCGGGAGATTCCCATTATCCTCGGTACGCGCGCTCAAACGCCGATGCTCCTTGGGTTAAAAATTTCAACGAAATTTCTGTTTTTTTTTGAAATTTCGCATATTTCAGTGGGGTGCAAAATATTTTTAACCCTGAAATTTCGAGGTAGATTCAAGCTGATTTCAAAATAAATTTAAATTATGTTAGAATTCTCTAAAATAGAGTGAAATTTAAAATCATAAAATCCGAAATAACAGGACCGAAATTATTTTGTTTTCGAAATTAAAAACCTTCCTTCTTGAACTCCGATCGTGTGCTTGGGACCTGGGGTGAGCTTGAATGTATGAACATTTTTGCATGCAGGGGAGTGGTGGAACCGCGACGTCGGGCAAATGCTCGCCGAAGCCCTCAGCAGCGGCGGCGACTTCCAGCCGTCGGACGCCAACACCATCAACGGCCAGCCCGGCGACCTGTTCCCATGCTCCAGTGACACCACCTTCAAGCTCCCCGTCGAGCACGGCAAGACCTACATGCTCCGCATCATCAACGCGGCGCTCACCAATGAGTTCTTCTTCGCCATCGCCGGGCATCGCCTCACGGTGGTCGGCACCGACGCCGCCTACACCAAGCAGTTCATAGTCGACCACGTCTTCATCGGGCCGGGCCAGACCAAGACTGTGCTGCTCAACACCGACGGTGGCCGCTCAAACCACACAAGGTACTACATGGCGGCAAGGCCGTACGCGACCAACCCGCTCGCCCGCTTCGATAACAGCACGACCACCGCCATCCTGGAGTACATCGATGCGCCGCAGGCCACGGCGATGTCGGGTATCCCCGTCCTGCCCGCCATCAACGACAGCACGGCGGCGGAGGCATACTCGGTGCAGCTCAAGCCCCTCGCCAGCGAGGAGCATCCGGTGGACGTGCCCCGACAGGTCGACGAGCACATGCTCATCACCATCGCGGTGAACGAGATCCCCTGCACGCCCGGCAAGCTGTGCAAGGGCCCCCGCAACAACAGCCTCGCCGCGAGCCTCAACAACGTCAGCTTCGAGATGCCTAGCACGGCCATTCTCGGAGCCTACTACAGCTCGGTGCTACTGGGCCTCGCGAAGACAAACTTCCCCGACAACCCGGCGGTGGCTTTCAACTACACCTCAGACGACCTCCCTCTAGACCTCAGGTTCACGGCGCGCGACACGAGGGTGAAGGTGCTGGAGTACGGCACCGTGGTGGAGGTGGTGTTCCAGGACACGGCCATCCTCGGCAGCGAGAGCCACCCCATGCACCTACACGGGTACAGCTTCTACGTGGTCGGGAGAGGGGCTGGTAACTTTGACAGGCCCAAGGACCCGGCCACGTACAACTTGGACGACCCACCGTACCAGAACACGGTCTCCGTGCCCAAGGCTGGTTCGGCCGCAATCCGCTTCCGGGCGGCGAATCCAGGTGAGTGTTTATTAAGGCATCTCTTTCAGCATTTCTATGGCTCTTTGTGAGGGTTTTTCTAACTTCACCATTGTGTTCCTATGGTTGTTAATTTAGGTGTATGGTTCATGCATTGCCATTTTGAGCGACACATGGTGTGGGGGATGGAGACCGTGTTTATTGTGAAGAACGGCAAGGCAGAAGAAGCTAAGATCATGCCACCACCTCCAAATATGCCAAAGTGCTGATGGAGTCCATTGTCTCCTCTAGAACGAGACAAGAAGTTAAAATGCCACCACTGAAGAAATAGTTTACCTAATACCATTATTCAAATTAACTAACAGTTTTCAACCCAAAGACACTTAATTAGAGAAAATGAGGCGAATCGCCCTTAGATATTTGGCCATTTGTTGGAGTGAGTGTTAATTCCCACCCACTTTGGTATGACCCGAACAATCCACACGACCGTCTGTGTTATGTCATGTGTGTGTGTGTGTGTGTGAACACATCCATCTTGTACCCTTAGAGAAATTCCAATTAACACGTGCATTGTTTGATTGAACCAACTTTTACCTCCTTATATGATCAAGTTCCAACAATTACCTTGAGATGTGTTGGATTTCCTCCACCAACTTAGACATTTTTTATTCGATTGCTTTTGAAATGCCACAACAGATGCAGAATCAAGATATTTGCCAGGATGTAGTCCTTTGTTGTAGCATTTTCGGAAACAAAATTGGGTCGACTGTCGGAACGTATATGGCGTACGCCCAACTCCGTCTTGGGCTAAGAGCATCTGCAGCCGTTCGGCCCCCCATAGGGCAACGAAAAAGAGCGGCATGAGGGCGAACCGGCGCTAGCTTGGTCCCTGGGGTTCGGTTCGCTCCCAGTCACAGGCCCACGATCGCCACGGGTTCGGCGAAGTTCGTTTCAATTTTGTGCATACTCGACGACTTTTGCATGAACTCAGCCATACTTCGTCGAAATTTGTATAAAAACTTAAAAACATGCATGAACTACGCCCCTAATAACTTAAAAACGAACTAAAAAGCCTAGCCGTGTCTACATGCCGAGAAGCCTGTAGAAGCTGGTGTAGTCGCTGCCGCCGCCGTCATCGTCGCCGCGCGCCTCACCTACGGTGTCCCTGCTGCAGCCCTCGCCGGGGTCGCCGACACGTGGTGGGGCGCTTGAGGGTCCAGCCTCGCCCTCGTCGTCGCTGTCGATGACGATAACGCCGCCCTCCTCGGCGCGGCGACGGGCCTGGGTCTCCAGGTACGCCCGACGCTGGCGGCGCACCTGCTCGCGGATGTAGTCCTCCTTCGCCCATTTGAGGGCGGACTCGTCGTCGGGGGCCACCATGCCGGCGTGCTCCGGCTTCACGGGGAGCATGTCTGGCTCGGGCTTCGGCCAGACCAGGCGGAGGGAGCGCCTCATCGGTGACGTCGCAGGCTAGGGCTTGTTGATGACGAGGGCGCCGCTGCGAGAGCGACGCCTGAGCTGTGTCCCCTCCGGCTCGGGCTTGACGGGGCGGAGGGCCGGCGAGCCAGAGCCCAACGACGAGGACGACCCTGGCTCCATTCGCCGCGGCATCCAGGAACTGCTGCGGCGGCGAGAGAAGGAGGGTCGCGTCAGGTACTCCAGTCGCGGCACATTGCCGGTCTCGATGTGGTCGAGGACGGCGTCGAGTGTGCGGCCGGGGACGCCCCACCACTCGCGCCATCCTTCAGAGTTGAGGTGGCCGCAGGGGATGATGCCGTTGACGGAGGTGATCTGCTCCTCGCAGCGGCGCTTGAAGTACAGCGTCCACAGCGTTTCGCTGTCGGGCGCGTACCTCGGCTCGTTCTGCTGCTCCTCCGTCAGCGAGGAGCGGATGCGGGCGATCTCCGCCCGCCGTGCCGCCCCTTCGAGTACCGGCGGCACCGGGACGCCGGCGGCGCTCAGTCTCCACGCCCCCGGCACGCGCATGTCGGGTGGCGCCGGGTACTCGGCCTTGTACAGAAGGCGCGCCTCCGGCTCCTGGAGGTGTTGGCGGCCGAAGCCATTCGCCGCTGCGCCGTCGCCTGGGTATCTCTCCGCCATGGTTTCGCTCGTGGATGATTTTTCATATAAAAAACGTTTTCATCCGAGTTAGTATGCAAAAGTTATGCCCATTTTTACAAATTCTCGCGAGATTTTGCAAATGAAGTCAAAATTCATATTTGCAAATTTTCCCAACAACTAGGCCACATATCACATGGGAAACTTATTTTCTTTTATTTTTTTGACATTTTTATCATTTTGTTTTATTTTTTTTAAAACTGAAAAGGCGATCCACAGGGGGGGTGCATTCGGTGGAAGTGGTGGCCAAGGTTACTAATGGCGCACCGTGGCATGGTGCGCCATTACTAGTTTTAACTAGTAATGGCGCACCATGCCACGGTGCGCCATTAGTATGTTTGGACAGGCGCACTAGTTCAAAAAAAAAAATTGGTACTAATGGCGCACCGTAGGCAGGGTGCGCCATTAGTAGTTTCAACACTAATGGCGCATCAGAAGGTGGTGCGCCATTAGTAT